>NC_080380.1:35468996-35768996 GCF_014773155.1 Arachis stenosperma | reverse complement strand
TGTACTTTCTGGGCTGAAAACTAGGTCAAAAGTAGCCCAGAAATCGCCTCCAGCATTTTCTGCACGTGGCGCATGTCACGCGTACGCGTCAGTCACGCGTACGCGTCGATGGTCTTTTCTACAAGTCACGCGGACGCGTCAGTCACGCGCACGCGTCGCTGTGCAAATCTTCAAATCAAGCGTACGCGTCAGTCACGCGCACACGTCACAATGGAAAGCTCCAAATCACGCGCACGCGTCAGTTAGCGTATGCGTCGCTCCTCGCTGCCATCTCCTTTGATTCTTGTGCTGCAGAAACTCCATCAAATCCAGCCGAATGCTACCTAAAATAAATAAAATTGCAAAAGACTCAAAGTAGCATCCATATTGGCTAAAAGATAATTAATTCTTTATTAAACTCAATAAATTAGATGCAAATTCACTAGAAAAAGATAGAAAAGATGCTCACGCATCACTTACAACTCTGCCTCATGGGAAGAAAGCGATTGGAAGTAAGTGAGTCTTCAAGATAAAACACAACCCGGATGGTTCGATAGAAAGGTACAAGGCACGGTTAGTGGCAAAAGGGTACACACAAGTGGCTGGTATTAATTATCTAGACACATTTAGCCCAGTGGTAAAACTGAAAACACTAAGGATTGTGCTAGCCTTGGCTGCCATGAAAGGTTGGATACTTAAACAAGTTGATGTAAATACTGCGTTCTTGCATGGCGTACTCAAGGAAGAGGTTTACATGAGGCCACCATAAGGTTTAGAAGTTGAAGATGGGAAGGTGTGCAAGCTGGAAAAATCACTGTATGGACTCAAGCAGGCTAGTAGGCAATGGAACCACATGCTACATTCTGTCTTGGTAGAAGCTGGATACACCAGGTCAGCATCAGACCATTGCTTGTTCACGAAAAGGACAGAATCTGGTTTTACAGCGCTGCTAGTCTATGTGGATGACTTAGTGATAGCTGGAAATGATGAAAAGAAAATTGATCGAATTAAGAGGATCTTGGATGAGAAATTCAAGATCAAGGACATAGGAGATTTGAAGTTCTTTCTAGGGATGGAAGTTGCAAGATCAAAGAAAGGTATTGCTCTCTATCAAAGAAAGTATATGATGGACTTGTTAAAGGATATAAGATTTGAAGGTTGCAAACCAACAAGAACACCATTAGACTATACTGTGAAGCTGTCCAAAGAAAGAGGAGAACCACTACAAGACATTCAGCTTATAGGAAGCTAGTTAGGAGGCTCTTGTACTTAGCTAACACTAGACCTGATATAAGCAGTTGGAAAGATCAGTCAGTTTTTGGACTACCCAACCACACAGCACATGCAGGAAACACATCATGTGCTTAAGTACTTGAAAGGAGCTCCAACAGCAAGGTTGTTTTTCACATCAGAACCAGATTTCAACTTGACTGGGTTCTCATATTCGGACTAGGCAGCATGCCCAGACACTAGAAAATCAATTTCGGCCTATTGTTTCTACCTAGAAAACTCACTCATAACATGAAAATCTAAAAAGCAATTGATAGTGGCTTCATCGTCCTCCGAGGCAGAGTATCGAGCATTAGCGAGTGCGACTAGAGAGGCACAATAGATTAGTTACATTTTGAAGGATTTGCATATCTCTCTTACCAAGGCTATCAACATCTTCTGTGATAGTCAGTCAACAATATACATAGCATCTAATCCTGTGTTTCATGAAAGGACGAAACACAGAAGTGGATTGTCATGTGGTGAGGAATAAAGTTCAAGAGGGACTTATTCATTTACTACTCATCTCAATCCATGAGCAAGTGGCTTATTTGCTCACCGAAGCACTTGCACCAACCGTGTTTGGTGGGCTCCGAAACAAACTAGGCATGATGAACATATATGCTCCTAACTTAAGGGAAGGTGACACTTGACCTCTAAGTTTGATAATAAATAGTTAGAGTAATATAAGTTAGGAGTCAATATATGCAGAATTAGTTAGTCGTGTTGATAATTATATTAGATGACACCTCAGCAAATTAGTTATTAGTTTGTTAGAAGGGTGCTGATCTAGTGCAACTAAGGTATAGTGTAGGTGCTGTATATATATGTATTTGCAACTTACCTGTAAAATGTGATTCACCATTTTATGCTATCAGGTATTTTGCAATTGTGCCTTTCTCTCTATTTTCTCTCACAAAAAGTATAGCTACTCACACTTGCAACACCTTGAACAATTTATTTCAAATTTTTTACGTTTTTCAAAAATTTCCATGTTAATTTTTTAAAAAATCATTATTAAAAAAAGTAATATTAAAAAACCTTGTTCATCGAAAATTTTTCATAATAATAATAATAACAAACGAACTGTTCATATTCCCAAGAAAAAGCAAATAATAATTTTCTTCCAGAAATAATCATAAAGTAAATTTCATTCTCACTTTTTCATAGCTTTAGCAGTTTACAATGATGCTCATTCCAAAAATTATATTCTTTCAAACTAAGGAACTAAGGACAATGTTCCGTCACGATAAAAAATGCACTCAACGTGTATCAGCCTATCAGGTTAAGCTGCGTAAATACTACTTTAACATTGCGGCTTTTGATATGGCAACATCAATCACCGAGAAACTTGCATTTTTTACTCGTGTTCATGTAAGGTCTAATAACCCATTCTATTTGAGCTTCAGCTTGATCCACAGTTCCCAGCTTTATCTGCAACGTGTTTGAGAAAAATAGAGACATTGGATTAATTGGTTAACAGTGAAAATAGCAACAAGTATGGCAATTAAAACTGGATTGGGACACCAAATAAAAAAGGAACTGGACTGGACCGATCTTTTCAGACCAAAAACCAGTGAACTGGCCACCCGTCCCATCCCATCCCATTGCTTCAATAGAGTTGATTATCAGTCTGATTTTAATAATCATGGTATTAGGAATAGGTTTGGTATCCAATAACAATCGGAACAATGCATTATTTTATTTAGTAAATATGAAATAAACATCAACAAGCACTAGCATCTTGAGATTATAGAACAATGATGGCTGTTAATTTTGTAATACATGGCGATATGGATAGTTTTATATAGTTCTTAGCGTAAGCAAGTGTGTGGTAGAAAGAGACAAAGACATACCAGGGTAAAATAGAAAGAAGAATCACAGAAACGTGACCTAAAGGTGGTAAAACTGCCTCAACTCCTTTAAAATAGTAGATAATAGAAAGTAGAAGCAGTAGTAGTCACTAGTAAGTAGATAATTTACGATTTTAATATTTGAATCTAATAAATTAAGCCCCAAAAATAAAAAAGGCGGCCCAAACTGCTGCTAACACTAATAGATCAAAATTTACAATGATATTGTGTTATTAAATTAGTTTACATTTTGTCAAACAGCTGTGTCCACAAACATATCCCAAAAAAATATATATCCGTGTAAGCAATTTTACAAATGACTGGGGTAACAAAAAGGATATTTTTAAATGTAAAAGTAAAATATGTAATCACAGAAAATTTTAACTTTTGGAGCAACATTACATCAACCAAAACAAAGAAACATGTATACACATGGAAAATGCAATCACTGAACTACAGTTTTCTTAAATTTAGTAGCATGTAGAGAGATGTAGTTACTTTGTTTTGAGGGGAAGATCATCTTTCCTCATAACATAACAACAGAGAAAGAAGCAATCAATGGTGAGGTTAATAGTAATGCAAACCTGATAAAGTCGCAACTCAAACCGCGGACCAATTTCCTTTAGTTCAATAGACTTTGGACCTCCATGCTTTTCATATATGTGATGCCTGTATAGAACAAACACTAGATAATGAGAAGGGAAAAAACACTAACCAGCACAAGTTCACTGTAACATGAATGAATAATGGATATTTATAAATTATAATGAAAGGTCAAATGCATAAGATTGTAAATGCAAAACCAACCTGAACGATACATAGTCAGACTGGTTGGAAAAAGTCACAATACGTTTTGTGTCTGGTTTTGGAACTGGGAAAAGATACTTTAGAATGTTGGCTGTCCTTTCACCTAACTGTTTAAAGTCCAAAATGAATTCCAAATAAGATGAGTAGTCAGAACAAAACCAGCGTAATTATTGCTATAGATAGTAATTACTTTCGATAATATTGAATTTGCAGAAGTATATATTCCATAAATATATAGTTGGGAAATTAGCGAATAGAAAAAGTGGCCAACATAAAAAAAATTCTAATCCCGAATCACAATGCAAACAAAACAAACCTTGCACCTTTATTCTTACAAGATCAATACATATATTTGTTCTGACCAGTAGCCTACTGATACTACATCTTTTTCATTCCAAATTAACCTAAGTTTGAATCTCGGTTAAATCATTTGTCATCTCTAAGACTAATTAATAAAAGCAACCCCATTAGAAACCCAACTATTTTAATAGATCAATGCTTAAAAAGTTGACAATGTGCCTTCTCCTAGTCCTAACCTGTGCTCAAATCATACTCTTAACGGTTTTAGCATCAGAGGGAAATCATTTAAATCACTTTAAAGTTTAAACAGTCAAGCTGCAACTGCTTCTAGTCCAATTCAGAACATTATGGTTCCAAGACCAGACAAGACACCATTGGCATGACCAGTAGATATCTGAAAGACCAATGGCAAAATGCAACAGACCACAGATCAAAACCATGGGCAATTTACCAATGAAATTCGAGCAAGTAAACAAAATAGAGATCGTGTTGACTTATGAAAACCTTAGTTGAGAAGTTATCAAAAATCAGATGTGGATAAGCCTCGGGCATTGTACCAATGGCTTTCTTGTCTTTGATTTCATGCCTTGTAACCTACACGGAAAAGAAACAACTCAGCATGTTGTCCGTACAAATATATATTACAAAAAGTAATACTTTTTAAGACCAACACTTACCACATTGAGCAATCCAAAATATGCAGTTGGACCATATGGCAGATGGCAGACAATTAAGCCATCCGGAACACCACGATGTTCATGAACCAACACAACATCTGTATAATCATGTGCACGGCAAGACTCTATAATTTCAGAAATAACCTAAAATGATAGCAACAACCATCCAAATACAAACACAAAACAGAAAAGAAAATCAGTTTATATTTTAGATATATAATAACGATTATATTTTAGCTGTATTTATTATCATTACTCATTAGCAAGAAAACAATAAATGGAAAATCAACCAAATAGTCAATTATTCAGATTCTGAACGTATACAAGAGATAATAAATGGAAAAAAACAGTAAAGGTTACAACCTGACCACCACGATTCATTCTTTGTGCATTCGGAAAGACATAACTCAGCTCCTGAACATAGAAAATTGAGTGTCACAATAGTCAAAACGTTATCCGGAATTTACTAAGACAGAAAAAAAGGAATAAATAAAATAGAACATTGTGAATATTATATGTATAAAACTATATATATTAAATTAAATAAAATAACTTTAGGTGTTATCTATCAGTCTTCCTAATTTTACAGCTAATATAAATAGGCTTATTAGTTACCCATTCAAATCATCCTATTTTTCTTTCTTCCTCATTTGACTCTCCTTTTGAGTTTGTTTGCTCCAAATGGAAAAAAAAAACAAAAAAAAAAAAAACATCTTTTTGTGTTACTTCCCTACCTTTTTTCCACTTTTCCTTTTTTTTTTATCTATACATAATTAGAATATAAATAAAATTCTCTTCTAGTTTGCACATGAAAACAATTGAAGTGAGCAAACCTTTACAAACTGTTGAAGAGGAGCACTTGGATCCCTAGAAGTGGTTAGCAAAATTTTAGGATCTTTTTCCGCAGTATGTGCATACTCATCGTCAATGTGTGTTCTCGGGACTGAATTAGACACAGCAAAAAGTGGAGACAAAATTTCAGCAATCACATCAATGTCTCTTTTGAAATAAATCAATGCAAACGAGAATAAAACATCAAAAAGGTTTATGAGGGAAAGGCAAAATAGCCTAAAAGCTTGGTGTACCAGGAGACAAAGGGTGGATTTGTGAGCTTGGTTTTCAGAGGGGAAGGGAAGGAAGTTAATCCCTTAATGGATAGAGTAGAGTTCATTTTACTTTTCAATCCCTTCCCATCCATCTCTTTCCCTCCAAGAGCCCAAACTCATAAACACACCGCAAGGAATGATACAAATAAAGCTATTTTCTCAATGCCAAAATATTCTTCTGTATACATGTTCTCATGTATGACGCTTCGATTAATCAGTTCACTGTGTCACATGTATTAGGAGTAAGGAATCGGAACAACTCAATGCTTTCAGTATGAATATAGTGCCTTTCTCAATAAAACATGACCTCTAAGACCTATAAAATTACTCAATCACCGAACAGGGGAAGAAAAAGTAAATCAAAACAAAACAAAAACAAAGAATGCCATCAACAATTATAAAAATCACCAACACTCACTATGATATGGGTTATTGTTGGCAACACTTGAATAATTAGAAAAGATACAATGTTTTCCCCTATCATATGCAGAGTTTTCACTTAGAGTTAAACTCCTAAACCAGACAAATTTTGTCTATTACAGAATTAACCTTTTACGTGGCATGAGTCAAGTTAGTTAACCATCAATTATATGTATATTCAGTGTTGTCTGTTTTGGTACAAAGGGGTTAAATAGAAAGCATATAAAAAACTAGCAAGGGTTATAGGTAATAACATATTGAGTTGTGTACTAATGGATTATTATGTTTGTCTTTAATAGCTTCTTACTAAAAACATTACAGAACTCATTGGGTAAAACAATGAATAAAATTAAATTATAAAACAACATAATCAAATTCATAAAAAAAATTCACTAACTAAATTAAAAAAAAATAGAAAAAACAGGGGAAGACAAAGGAAGAATATAATACCAGCTGTGTTTTCATCTTCGAGATCGATCTCTCGACGAAGTGCAGCCTCCTCATTCCTAAGCTCAGTAGGTATTGGCTTCCCTTCTACATAAAATTAAAATTAAACACATGAACTAACAATAATAATAAAAAATTTTCACCAAAACAAGTGATTTAAAATTAAAAACGGTAACGAAAAATTTCATATGGAAGGAAGGAAGGAAGAACCTTGAAGTGCTTCTCTGATCTTGCGCTTCTTTTCGTAGAGCAAGCGCTCTTTGCCTTCTAAGCTCTTCCTGTATAAATACTCCCTCCTCATGCGAATATTTCTACGCAACATTTTGGCAGCAACCACACAGACCCAAAGTGACACGCAGAGAAGAGACTGTTCGGAGAAGAGAAAGAGAGAAGAAGCTAAGCTTCTGGTGGTACACTGGTGGCGGCGGAAGGAACGGAGGCCACGGAGGAAGAGTGAATGAGTGAGCGAGACGGGAGAGACGTTGAGTAGGAGAGACGAGAGAGAGAAAGCTTGAGAGTTGAGCTTTTAGAGAAGAGCGGACAACCAGGCGATGCCTGACCACGACGGACGGCGGCAGTCCTTGCAGTGGTGGTGGAGAAGCTAGGTTTCAGGGTTTCAACTTTGAGCTTTCTTAATTTTGAACCGCAGAGAAGGGGAAGGAATGGATTCTGATGCCCTTTCTTTCTTTTAAATTCAAAACGTGGTCGTTTATTGTAACCCAGTCGGATCTTGGTTCGATCCAACCGGTTAATTCCCGACCGGTTTAGTGATCTATAAACGGTTTTTAAAATTTCAGTTTTTTTCTTAGGACCGAACTGATAGGTGTTCGGTACTTCGGTTCCCAATCTGAATAGTCTCACTATCCGATTCCATCCGATTTTCATAATCATGATCATTAAGTTTTCAATAGATCTAATCAAGTTTGACACTATGCCCAAAAAGTAACGCGGTTTCAATTCTTGAGCCAAAAAAAAAATAAATTCCATCAAAAATTTAAACTTATAACAAATTCCTTATTAAAAAAAGCAATTGTGCTTAATATTATAATTTGAAAATTTATAAATTTAAAATTACAATTATTTCAGATTTATTGGTATTTTTTATTCGACAAATTCATCATAATTTTTTAAGAATTCATTTGATATTTCATTTATAACTATTTTGTTTTAAGTCGACTTTTCTAATCCAATATTAATTCTAAAAGCTGGTCTCTAGTTGGCATTTTCCAATTCGACCAGCCAATCAGCTATTGTTTATGTAGCGTCTAAAATGTGTAAATCTCTCTTGTATAATATCTCAAAATGTGTAAATATATGCTTTAAACTTTTTTATATTAGTCACTCTTCATTAATTAATCAATTATAAAATACGAATAAACTATCATTTTTTATAATCAAATATTTGAATATTGAAAAATTTAATTCATAAAAAAATAAAAAATAATACTAACATTGTATCTGTTCCAAGATAATACATAAAACCAATGTGATATATGCCTAGATGCGAGGTTTAGATTTCTTTGGATGAATGTTTCGACTTATTTGCTAGGATAGTAGATTTGTATGATGTCTTTGTTTAAACGGTCAAAATATCTACAAGGGACATCCATACTTAAATTAGCAAGAGTTTTTGACAAGTCTAAGTAAATTGGGATTGACAAATACTTAAATTTAGTGAGGCATTTATAGAGGCGGGTGATTACTTAGCCACCACTCTCAATTCTCCTCATTTACTGGACAGCATCTCCTCCAATATATGGGGAGTTATCTCACGTTAGAGTAATGGATAAATTGAGACGAATATCTGGAGTAGTGGGTTGACAAGGTCTTACTTGTCGCCCAAGTCGGGTCGGGTACGATTCATAGATCTCGTACCCTCGAGTAGGTCGGGTGGGTCGATCCGTGTGATTAACTAGCACAATTTGCGTGGATCTGTTGGGTTTTTTGGATTCATTGTTGAAGTGAATGTTTATTTGGACCATGGTTTTGGTTATAGTATAAACAATGCCCGTACTCGTGATCGAGCTTACGGAAATTAGGATTTGAGCAAAGAAAGTTGTCATGTTATTGTCATTTTGCTTATTTGTTAAGAAGTCGTATAGATGCAAAACTTCTTACTTTGATAGGTCAGTATGCTCGACGTGATTGAAGCAATGTAGTTAGACAGCTCGACGTGATTTGATGGGACTGTCGCTTCGTTTTTTCATAATTGTCACTCTTCTCCTTCCAAGTTCCTGTTTTTCTTTGTTTCCATTGGTGCTTCCAAGATTTTCAGGCATTCTTTGTTGCGTTTCTTGCCACTTCAATTTTAAGGTGGGTGTTTTTTCTTCTTCCTTCTCTCTTCTCTCTGTATGCATTGTTGCTTTTTTCCCTGCTTTGTTCTTTGTGGCTTTGTCACATGCTAGTGATTCCTTTTTTGTTGATCTATAAAGAATGTTTCTGAATTTCTGAGAATGTCTCCATGAAGATTGTTGGTTTGAAGGTACTTGGTAATTATAAATTATTGTTTCTGGCAAGATGATGTTTGTTGCTGTGAGTGCTTAATCTTTGTTATTGTATATGATTTTTTTGGGCTTACCTTGCCCCTAAGGAGTGCTGTTGTTGCCTTTCCTTTCTCTTAGAATCTTGATGAAATGAGAGGGTTTTGTCATTATTATGATTATCTCCACTTCTAAATCTTGAATCAGATGGTGTGTGTCTATTTTATTGTTGGTCATCCACCACTTGTCAAAGATTAGACTCAGTCCCTGACAATGGTGCTAATACTCCGAAGTAATACTTGAAACCAAGGTGATATGAGTTTAGACATGAGGTTTAGATTCTTTTGGATGAAGGTTTCGACTTGTTCGCCGAGATAATGGATTTGTCCAACGTCCTCATCTGAACAATGGTAATGAGTACTTGTAAAAAATTTTGATGATTAAATTAACAAAATCTTTAGACAAATTTAAATGAATTGTGATTGAGAAATTCCTGAATTTGATAATAGGTGATTGCACTCTCAATTCTCTTCATTTACAGTAGTGGACAACTCCTCCAATATCTGATGAGTTATCTCACATTAGAGTAATAAATGAATTAAAGACAAATATCTAAGATAGTGGGTTAACAAAATCTTACTTATCATCCAAGTCAGGTCGAGTATAGTTCACAAAACCCATGCCTCAAGTAAATCAAGTAGATCAACCCATGTGGTTAACTAGCACAATTTGTGTAAATCTATTATACTTTTTCTAGATTTCTTGCTGAAGTGAATATTTATTTGAACCATAATTTTGGATCATGGTATAAACCATATCTATAAAAAATAAACTTCATTTGACCAAAGTACCGAATGGTTAATTTTAGAATTAACTTCATTAAATATTTTCAAATTTTTTTTTATGTTGCTGTTTTTTTTTTAAACGATTTAAGATCTAATTTGAAATTCTTTTTGGATTATTTTACTCAACTTACGAGTTGTTCAAAAAATCTGTTGATTTTGAACCACAGGATGGATAGTTGTCATAGGTGATGAATTTGTTTTTTTATACTTCTTACTACTATATAATGACCATAAATCTCATGATAGATACCCAACGGTTCATAATGAACTTCGATAGGAGCTTCTCTTGATGAAATAATGCGCTGATCTAGCCGCCACCTTATCACCGGCAGTCTGCTCAGGGTTCCAAACTCTATGTATTCCTCTATCCGTATTAGCGATAAAATTAATAAGATTAAAAAGTAATATTTTTAAAGGATAAAATTGTAATAAAAATCAGTGTTTTAGGTTTAATATCTATAACAAAATGCTATACTTATATTGTGTCGTAGCGTGAGGGTACCTTTTAAAAATTTGTGCTCACTGCAGAGCCTAATGGCTTGTAAAGAGGTAAGAAAAAAAATTGGGAAGAGCAGGAGGGGGGGCCTAAAGCGGCCGACTTTGCCTTGCATTCCACTGCTCATTTTCCAGCAATGACAATGTGCAGTTTGCCTATGACCACTTGCTAAAAAAGCGGATGGATGGTTTTAAATTGCACCTACAATGGTGGTTGTGGTTGTGACGTGCTGCGAAAATTGGGATTAAAATGGTATACATAGTAAAGGTTGCAATTTCCGCTACGGTTCCAATGCAGTTAATGGCTAAACAACAATCTTGTGACCACATTGGTTACTTGAACCAAACTCCCAACTTCTTGTCAGAAACCTTCGGTAAGTGCAAAAGTTCGACCAGCTAGAGGAGGTGGCAAACCAGTTACAGCTTCTTCAATTTCCTGCATAGCATATGCAGCACAAAGATATAGCAACATTCTCCCAGGATCCCAATCACAAAGATCAGTGCTTTGAGAGGTTGAATATATTATTTTCAAGATTAAAGGTAGCATCTTACCTCCACGGTGTAACGTGCTGAAAAGTGAATCAAGAGGATTGCTCTGTTCTTAAACCGTTCGGCATAACCAATTATCTGGAAAACAACAGTCATAATAATAAATTGCCACTGAAATTTACATGATGCATTGACTGCTTTTTGATGCAGTATATAGCATACCTCAGACAGATGCGTGTGTCCATAATCTTTGGCATGCTCCACAGTGATTGAATTGTTCACGAAGGTACACTAAGAGAAAAGGAGAAAAGCCAGAATTAGTTCATTGAGGTTGCAAAACTACAATCTAACACTAATGTTGTCGCACAATGAATTGTAAACATTTTGCTATTCTATAACTTTGTCATATAAGCATGGTTTTGCAGGTGTCTATTTCTTCTTACATTACCATCTAAACTTAACCATTTATCAATAGTGCTTCTAGAAACGGTTCCATTTATATTTATTTTCCTCACTAATTACAATCACCAACCCTCACTAATTACCATCACTAACTACACATCATATATTATTTTTTATTTGCTCACTCATCATCACTCTTAAATCATGGCCACAATGTTTCAACATTAAACTTCTATAAGTAACACTTACTACACTTGAGTTATTTCATCCGATGATACATTCGAAGATTCGTATTGGTATTACTGTAGAAATTTAAAGTTCGTATTACACATTTATAAAAGTTTCAGTTCATTGTTATTAACTTTTGAGAGAAGCGAATTCTCAAACTTTTTCCAACAATAGATGAGTTTACACAACATTATTCCAACTAGGAAACCAGCTTGTTCGGTTAATAACTGACAAACAAAAAGAATCCAAACATAGTCCTTTTCATCCAGAGAGAGAGAAAAAGAGAACGTTAGTTGAATGGAAAAATTAGGTTACAAACTCTTTCCAAATAACATATACTTGTATTTATTTTTATTCATTCTAAATAAATATCATTTTCTTTCATTCTATGCAAGATTACTAAATTTATCATTAAACCAACACATACTTTCTTTGTTTCAAATAGAAAAAAGTATTATATAATATATACTACTATTTTTCAAAAAAATATATATCCATCTTAATCTACACATCACATGGGTCTAAGTCCAATCCATAAAGAATTATGAAACCTAACACACAACATATTCAATGATTTATAAGTTTAAACATGTTGGATAGATATCGTTCACCTCTATGACAAGAATTCTAGCCCGCAAAACATCAGTGTTACTTTCATCAACTATGAAATCTGACATGGTGTCTCCCGTGAATGCGATCTCAGGTTCTGTCAAAGTGTATGTTATCTGCCAAGAACCAAGCTTGATGATTAGCATGCAAAGTGAAACCAAAAGATATAACAGATGATCCACCACAACTTCTACCACAAATAGAGTGCAGTTGAACTTTTCACCAAACTTCCATGTAAATGATGCATGGATTATAAACAATATTCTTAAGCACAAAAATTAATTTAGAGAATCTGGCTCAAACCAAGAATAGAAAATGGTATCTATGATTTATACTATACCGCAAACTGTTGGTATCAGTGTATCTCAGTAACAATAACATGGATTTACTGAGGAAATGTAGAAAAAATCTTAGGAAAACAAATACAGATAGTTCCTGGTATTCAAGGGGATCTGGTTTCTCCCCACAAGTTCATTTCCTTTTATACTGCTCCTAAAGAATCAAACTTGCCATCAACCCAATCTACCCATGAGTTGGTAGGTTGTTAAAATTTGAACCCACACATTGCATAACACTCCTCTCCCTCGTACAATGGCCCACACAAGCTACAGAAAGCTCAGTGCTTATGAGAATAAAAAATACTGAACAACAAATAACGACTCATTTGCCAATGTACTGCAAGAATATAACCACACTAAGTAATATGTAGTTCACCATTTTGAAGTTTAAGACCAAATATAAACAATACAAACATTATGTTAATAGTCAGCTACAAGTTATAACCTCCTCCGTGGCCATGGCCACCAATCACCATTCCATTTTGTGTGCATTTCATTCTTCTTATCAAATACAGATTAACAAAAGATACGGAAAAAATACCAAACAATTGGGACAGATAGAGCACCATTAAAACTGCAACAATGTACATGTTTCGAATTGTTGACAGTAGAATAGTGAATACTGACCTCCACACCCGAAGACTTCAAATTCTTGATTTCATTTCCGGAAAGACCAATGTACTCTGGTTTAAGTTTCTGCCTTACATAGTACAGTATATAACCCTGCCCCAAAAGAGTGCATATTAATTAGATTAAATGCATATTAAGTTTCTGTCTTACATCAAAATGCTTTTGGTTTCGTAGAAAGGGTGTTGCTAAAGGTCATTCAAAATTTATCTGGTGAATATGGTGACAAATGGAAGTTTGATAAACATAATTTTTAAAGCTATTTTCAAGACTTAAATTAAAACATAGATGATTTTAACTTAAAAATAAACAGCTTTAAAACTTCAAATATCGAGAGGATCAAGTAAGAGATTACAAAATAATAAAGCCTTTCAAAAATCATCTGCTATAGTGCCTCTCGGAATTGCCAATGGCACATAAACTGCAATGAGAAAGCATTATCAAAACAGCTACCCTCAGAGTGCACCAGAACCTAAAGCTACATTTTTTAAACAATGCCCTAGTCTATAGCACTAAGGAATATATAGCTTATGACTTGAGCAGCAATTGCTGGTCGGGTACCTGGCTGGATATAACATGGTAAGTCCGAAATGCTTTTACTTTAAGATCTTTTCTCAAATAAAACTCCTCTCCTGCAAATGTAAGCCATGTATTAGCAACTACTGCACATGATTGGAATAACTCAAAACCTTGGATCTTAGTTGCATAAGTTTGATTGAAATTAACCATTACCTACATCTAACCCAATCAAGTTGTGCTTGAGCTCTGAATGGTCCATTTTCCTATGGACTTCAAAGAGTTTCTCTACATCCTCTTTTACTGAAATTGGTACAATAATTGTTGGTGGCTTCATACGGTACAGGCCACGTGTGGCAACATACATCGGTAGTCCTCCCTGATAAAACATTTGTATGTCACAAGACAGAAGTTCAACAACAAATTAATTCAGCCATACATTCGCTAGATAAAACCCCGATGCAAAATATTAGCATAAAGGGCAGCTTGCTGCACAAGCATCCCCGTTAATGCAGGGTTTGGGGAAGGGCCGCACCGTGTAATGTACGCAGCCTAACGTGATAATTACATCAGTGGCTGCTTCCACGGTTTGAACCTGTGACCCCCGTGACTTTGAGATCACACGGAGACAACTCAATTGGTTTTTCCAAGGCTCCCCTTCAAAGTATTAGCTTAAACAATAAACAAAAAATTATTCATATACTGGTTTGATAATATTATCACAATGTGATACATGTGCAACAAAATTCCGAACAGGATCTCATGCATGCATTATGCACAAAGAAGACTAACTATGTGATCCATGTGCGCATGGGAGATCAACAGAAAGTCTTGGGAAACGGCGCGAGGTGGGCAGCGACCGATGTCGAAAGCTACTTTAAGAGTGGGAAATATGATGCAAGTTTCATGGCCTCCAATGGACAGACCCCCAACTGGGTATCCCTCAATATTCAGATCCTTTGCTTTCTTTGAAGAATTTGGCTGCTCATTTTTTGGCTCCATAAACAATAACTGATATAACAGAAAATAAGAAAATCATAAGAGGAAGTAACATGAGATCAGAACAATTAGTATAGGAACTAGAACCATTAACTTAAAAGAAGATAAGAAATAGAAGCCTAATCACAGAGTAACTTAAAAGTATACAAGCGCATGATTCAAATTCAAATGAAATAGTATCAATCTGTTAAACAACACCGTAATAGTCTATTAGAGGCACAATATGCACATAACATAATTGACAATCCAAATTAAAAAAAAAAACACAACACAGTGACACACATTTAATCTTATTCAAACACAAAAATCACAAAGGGAGTATGAACACCTACGTGCCGTTTCTGTAGTCGTGGAGCTTTTGGGTCTAGCAGCTGTGGCGGTGGCTGGAAGTGTGCAAGCCCTTTTTTTCAGTTTTTTTTTTTTGGTATTGAGTGTGCAAGAGCCTCTATTTAGTACTTGGGACTTATGTTGGTTCTTGGTTGGGCCATTGGGGGAAGACGGGATTGATTGATGAAAAAGAGTAATATTTAGAAAAATCACTAAGACTCCTGTTTTTTTTAAGTTTCTCAAGGTTGCAAGAACCGAACCAGTCAAATAACTGGTTCAATAGTCCAACCAAGATCGAATCGTGGTTAAACCGATTTAATTAAGTATAAAATAAATTATTAACAATTCAAAATATAATTGTAAATATTTAAATTCAATGATTTTTAAGCTAATGAAATTCAAAATTTTACAATTTCACATAATAACTAGTCCATAATTTATTATTAAAAATCACAAACAAATTCAAACATCAAAGTTTATAACTAAAACAAAAAAAAAATCAAAAATCACATAAATAACAAACACAAACTTACCCAGAAACTCATCACATCAGCAACAAAAATTCAGAATCACAAAAATATTCTAATTAAAGTAATCAGCAAACATTTGAAAACACAAACTTACACAAGAAATTTCTAATTAGCTTCTCCAATATTCTGGCAACAAGCATCAAGAATCACATCCGCATATGAACCAATCTCAGCAACATTTTTTCCAAGATGTCCAAAACAAACCATCCCCTGCCCCTGAAAATCGAATAAGGAAAAGAGATTTACCAATGATTGACCAACTTCTATTTTAACATTCAAACCTTCTAAACAGTTCTCCTAAAAAATTAGTACAGCCTCAAAGAAGAAACTACAAGTCTAAAACCCAACTTCATGTTTCAGTTGCAGTTACAACAACAGCATACCTTCACCTCCGGCGACCAATGATCAATGGCACTCAGCGAACTAGGAATCACAAATCCCCAAAAGAGGATAATAACCTATGACAACAAAACCAATTCAAACCCCTGAATAGCTCAATTCTCAGTGCATCACAACGGGACAAAATAGAACCAAGGTTCATTCTTTTATCTTCCCCTTTGTGGTTGAACAACAATCAAATCTCTGTAACACTAGTTGCTCCGGAGAAACAAACCATACTCTAAATGAATCATATTAAAACGTAAGTAGCACCCTTTTGTACAAAATGCGCTTTACAATTTAAAAAAAAAAAAGAACATGATTTTGCCAATTATGCTGAATTCAATTGATACTCAATTTAACCTTTTCGAACTGCAATCTGAGAGGCGACGTTGGCAATTGCAAGGCTTCTGAGAAGGAGGAGTCGAGGGGAAGGAGACAGCGACAACAACGTCTACCAAGTGGCTGGAAGGTGACGATTGCGATGGCACAAAGACGAGAGCGAGGAAAGCGAAAACGGACAAGCTTGTGCCGGCGAAGTGAAGGAGACGACGGCGGAGAAGGGGAATGCGGCGCACAGCTGGCAGATAGCTGGGAGAGGAAGAAAATGATTTCAGAGAGTGAGGTAAGTGCGTTTGGGCATAGTTATCAAAACCGAACCGGTAATTGACCCGGTCATATGACGGGATCATCGGGTTACTGGTTTAACCGGTGGGTCGCTAATTCATCCGGTTGACCCAGTCATAATTAAATAAAAGTATAAAATTATAAAAATAAAATTAAAATGAAAAATTAAAACTTAAAATGTATGTATATTACTAACAATCAAATATCAATTCTAAGACATAACAAATGATGCAAAAAATAATAATAAATTAGTCAATAGCACAAAATACTTTCTCAATTTAAAGAACAAGAAAAAACAAAAGATAACACAATCATAAAATCAAATTTAAGAGGTGATCTGAAAGTCGGCATCCATATCTTCATAAAGCAAATTTGAAGCTTGAACAACATTTCCTTCATTTTGATTTGCATCTGTATCTACATTTGTGTATCTTTCACAAATCGATACAAAAAATAATTAATTCATAATAATACAAACAGAAAGTATGGGACAATAATTTAACTGAACAATTGCAGAGAGCATGAACCTCATTTTCAACAACAAATTCAACTATAATAATTTTTAGCTACAGAAGATTTATCTCGAGATGATTTACAGATTTACAACAACAAAAAATTTAGATAAGTGATTATTTCAGTAAGGCAACAATAGATTCAATCTCCAGTGATAGATAATAGGTAACAAATTCAACATGATTTACAGATTTACAACAACAAAAATATTTAACTAAGTGATTATTCAGCAAAAGAGCACCAAATTCAAGGTTCAATAAACTCGGTAATGATTTTCGGCTAAGTGATTATTTTGGCAAGTCAACAACAAATTCAAGGTTCATGATAATCAGTAACAAATTTCAGCAACAAATTCAACTTTAACAACAAATTACTTTCAGCAACATAATTAAAGTGCAGTGATGCAGCAACAAAATTGAAACAGAAAGAAAAGGGGGAACTCACCAAATCAGGTTGCGCAAAGAAAGCTGACGACGACGAAGGAAAAGCTGATGGCGAGGGAGAAGCTGACGGCAAGGCTCGAAACAAGAAGACGACAAGAATTTTGTTACCGGCTACGAAGAGCGCAGGGAAGGCAGAAATCGAGACCAGGTGCGAGACAGAGACCGTGAGAAGCAAGAAGACGACGACCACCACCACCCGAGGGACCAGATGCGGTTCCGTCTGCTTCTGCCGCCGGCTAAGCGAGCGCAGGGAAGGGAGAGCTTGAGCTGACGAGAGCTTGACAGACCGGAGACGAGAGGTGAGATACCGGAGATGAGACGAGCTGACGAGAGCTTGAGCTCGTGGGAGAGAGTGACGAGAAACTAAGAAAGAGTGTCTGAGAAAGGAGATAGCGTTGGGGGCTGGCGGTGATCTTCAGCAACTAGGGCTTCAGAGAGGGAAAGGGGGAAAGGGGGGAGGGGGGGTTGGAACGGTTCATTGAAAACAAAATAACCATGACCTTGTCAGGGTCAAATAAACCGGTCGAGTCACCGTTTTGATAAAAACCGGCCGGGTCAACCTGGGGTTCAGCGGGTTTGATGCATGATCATTGATCGGTGCAACGAGTAGTTCGGTCCAATCAGATAGTTAGGTGACCGAATTTCTGGTCAAACCGATCAAATCGAGCCGAATTTGATAACTATGATTTAGAGTGAGATTGTTTGAGAGGAACTGTTTCTTCTTTTTTAAAAAAAAAAAAAACTTCAAACGAGATCACTTTTAGGGTTTTAACCCTGAACCGAAAATCTTAAAAAATCCGGTTTGGCTCATATGGTTTAACAATTAACTGCTGATTCAATCAGTTTTTTCATTGGTTTTTTGTTAGGTGATTTCTTATGTCAACTGAATTGACTGGAAAATTAGTTTTCGATTAATTTAGTCGAACCAAATGATTCGGGTCGATTTTCAAAACTATGGTTTGGAGTTTAAAATTTTTAATTAAATTCTTGTAATGAAATCAACTTAAATTAGTCGAGTGATTATGTTGTCCGCTTAAACAACTGTTAGAGGTTCGAATTTCGCCTTAAAAAATTCAGTTCCATTTTTTCTATCCACAAAAAGAGTTTAAAAGTTTGTCTTCTGATATCTAAGTATTTCTTTCCCATTTTTGTACAATTAAAAAATTAAGGAAATTTATATTTTGTTTTTTCTAGTTTTATTCTATTTCATATTTTTAATGATAAAAAAGTGAAGTGTGTGCTTGTGGATTCATTTTCCAGGTTTTGATGGTGTTAGATAAAAAAAAAATTCTATATAATTTGAACTTTAAATTCTTAATAGAAACATTTTTTGTGCGATTTAATAAGCTAAACAAAAAAAAGAAAGAAAACAAAAGTCAGAAACTATTTAAATAGAGAGACGGTTCTACTTAAGACTATTTTCAAACTCGTCCCAAAGAGGGAAAAGTTTCACTTGACGAAGTTATAACTCCATCGCTATCTTTGCCATGGTGTCCGCTACCATGTTTGTATCTCTTATAATCAAACGAAACTCAACACGCCAAATCTAATGCATGATATTCTTTATTTTGAACACCAATGGATCAATAAACCCAAAATCATCTTGATGATTAGTAGCAAAATTAAATGCATCTTCATAATCCCTCTTACAAATAACATTTTATTGACCCGCATCCCAGACTAAGATATAACCCCCCCAAATAGCAAATAATTTTTTTTATTATTACTCTCAATCATTCTCAAACATCCTCTTTGCCAACACTCGTTACAATCTCTGACAATGCAAGCAAAACCAATACTATCACCAAAACCAAGATAACTAGTTTCACAATTATCTTGAAAGTACCTACAAATAGATGATTCAAAAAACTACTTAAAATAGAAAGGAGGGACATATGTTGTAATTCAAAAACACTTCTAAACTCTTTTGCTAAAGTCAAACAAATCACCTTTTTTGGAGGCCAAGTCTCATGAGAAATAAAAATGTCATTATTCCTTACTCGCCATATTTGTCAAAGTCCCGAAAAGAACCTAAATGGATTTTTTCTGCATGATACAAGAACTAGTTCTTCAAATCCAAATGTTGACAAGAAATATCCAACCTGTGATACAAACTGTGCTATCGGACAATTTCGAATACAATGTAAAACTGATTCCTGACTAGAAAGGTATCTTGGGCACCTATCTGATAATGAAATTCCTCTTCTGAAGCGAAAACTTATAGTAGGAAGAGTCTCATTAAGACACAACCAAGTCAAAAACTTGTGCTTTTTTAGAATAAGCTGGTGCCAAAGCTAAAGCCAAATCCCCACTCCTCCTAACTAAAAAGCTGCTTACACAACCACAAGTAACCATTGCGTGAGTCATAGACTTTGGATGCAGCCCCAAACCAATACCCACCCGCTTCTGGACCCCGTTTGCACATTTAAATTGTAAAAAAGAATGTTATCTTTCAGTTTCTAAGATGCATGGAAATAAAGAGTCTCTAAATACCACCTACCAACTGACCAAATATTCTGGTTTAAATCAGAAATGTGAAACATAATCTATCTCATTAGATAACTGCTCTTCTCTCTTCTAGCTAGAAAATAAAAAATTTTGGTTCAAATTTTCAATACACCAAGCAAATTCATCCTTTTCTTTAAGCCTTACAAAGACTCTTCCAAATGTGAGAGTTCTTGTTCTTAGGACAATCAAAATAGTCTTTTTGAGATAATCGGTATTTGATATCCAACAATTGAACCTATAACTTGGTTAGCTGATAGAAGTAATATAAGCATGTTTAAAGGCTTTTTTTTTTTTGAAATAATAATAAGAGACTTCAAAGAGAGAGAGGGAGGGGGGAGGGGGGAGAGGGAGAGAGAAAGAAGGGGGGGGGGGGGGAAGGGGGTTTCTTACAATGAGCAATTGCTAACGTTAAATTATTAATATGTATAAGCAAATCCAATTTCAACAGCTTTGCCTCACTTCGTTTTCTTTGGGGTACATTATGACAATGAAGCTTGAATCTAAACTACTCCTAGTGGCTCACCTGTTAAATTATTAATATGTATAAGCAATTGCTTCACTTTCATTATACAACAAAAAACACTATATATTATATAACCTTCTGTTAAAAAAAATAAAACCCTAAGGCTTGTAGTTAAGAATCCTCTTCAATCACACTTTACCAAAATCAAACCCTAAGGCTTGTAGTTAATTCTACAAATACATCTCACCCACGGAAATTATCCCCATTTCTACCCACATATAAAGCACCTAACACAATCAACCCTAAAATTACCAACAACCAACCGAATTCTAGATCTATCTACACCACAAACCCTAAAACCAAGAAAAAAGATTAAAAAGTACCGATTGGAGATCAATGGTGGGCGGCGGTGGAACCGTGTGCCTTAGCGAGGCGCTCGTGCTCGAGGTGCTCGTAGTGGCGGCGCTCCTCGGGAAGATTAACGAGGTAGGACAAAACCATGCCGCCGAAGCAAACATGGTAGAGTGGATCAGGAGAACTGGTTTCGATGTACTTGGTGTAGTAGTTATCCAAGCCACGGTTAAAGGAGTTCTTGATGTAATCGAGAGATAACTTGGGCTTGATGTAGTTGGGAAGCTCCTTCACCTTCAAACCCCTGATCTCGTTGACGAACTTCCTCAGCGCCATTTGGGATCCTCAAAAACCCTAGAAAATTGGGGGAGATTGAGAATAAAATGCTGATTCTTGATAATACTATTCTTTTGTGCTATCATTCTGTACTATTCTTGATAACATAATTCATAATAATACAAACAGAAAGTATGGGACAACAATTTAACTGAACAATTGCAGAGAGCATGAACCTCATTTTCAACAACAAATTCAACTATAATAATTTTTAGCGACAAAAGATTTATCTCAAGAGATGATTCACAGATTTACAACAAAAAAAAAAATTTAGATAAGTGATTATTTCAGCAAGACAACAATAGATTCAATCTCCAGTGATAGATAATAAATAACAAATTCAACATGATTTACAGATCTACAACCACAAAAATATGCACCAAATTCAAGGTTCAATAAACTCAGTAATATTTTCGGCAACAAACAAACTTAAAAGCTAAGTGATTATTTTGGCAAGTCAACATCAAATTCAAGGTTCATGATAATCAGTAACAAACTTCAGCAACACATTCAACTTTCAACAACAAATTACTTTCAGCAACATAATTAAAGTGCAGTGATGCAGCAACAAAATTGAAACAGAAAGAACAGGGGAGCTCACCAAATCGGGTTGCGCGAAGAAAGATGACGGCGAAGGAGAAGCTGATGGCGAGGGAGAATCTGACGGCAAGGCTCGAAGCAAGAAGACGACACTGAAGACCAGCCCACCGGGATCTGTTGCCTCTGCTACCGGCGACGAAGAGCGCAGGGAAGGGAGAGATCGAGACCAGGTGCGAGACAGAAACCGTGAGAAGCAAGAAGACGACGACCACCACCACCCGAGGGACCAGATGCAGTTCCGTCTGCTTCTGCCGCCGGCGAAGCTAGCGCAGGGAAGGGAGAGCTTGAGCTGACGAGAGCTTGACAGACCGGAGACGAGAGGTGAGAGACCGGAGATGAGACGAGCTGACGAGAGCTTGAGCTCGTGGGAGAAACTGAGAAAGAGAGTTCGAGAGAGGAGATAGCGTTGGGCTGCGGGTGATCTTCCGCAATTAGGCTCCGTTTTGGTTCATATATATTACGAGACATAGGCACCAAAAAGATAGACATTTTTTTTTTTTGGTGACTACCAAAAAGATAGACATTTTTTTTATGAATTGTGTTTGGGAAAAATAAAGAATAAGACACCTATATTTCAAAAAATTTTAATTATTTTTTGTTCAACCACAAATTTTATTACTATTATTGTATACTTATTACTTCAAATACTGCATATCATTATTATTGAATTTTTATTTCTTTTAATATTTTTTATTTCTTCTAATATTATTTTAAATTATCATTCAAATATTAAATATATAATTTTTTTAAAAAATAGAAAACTAAAGTTTAGAATTTATTAAAGATTAATCAAAATTTAAATAAATAAAAAAATTAGGGTTAAGTATGATTTTGGTCCCTAACGTAGGGGCCAAAAATTTATTTCGTTCCTTGGCTTTTTTTCGCTTCAAAAAAGTCCCTGAGGTTCCGATTTGTTTTAAAATCGTCCCTCGGACGATTTTACCCCTGTGGTCGTTAGGTTTAGATATGACCGTTTTAACGGATATGGGAAACGTTAATTAATATAAATAAATAATAATAGAAGGATTAAATCAAGAAAGTGAATGAATGTGAAGTGCAGGGGAGGGAGGAGTAACGACGGGAGATGCTGCTGAAGGTGGACGGCTAGGGTTCACGAGACAGTGGCGTCCATGGCTTCCCAAAGCTCAAGAGCCTCACGTTTTCGTTTAGATGCAAAGGAGTTGCTTTGTGGCCATGGTGAGAGGCCGATTTTGCGAACTTCATCGACGAAGGATAACCCTGGACGAAGATTCTGGGGTTGTGTATACTATAAGGTAAAGTGTTCTTCCTATTTTGCTATTGTGGGTCTGAGAATTTGGGATTTCTTCATATGTTTCTATGGCTCCTATTAGGTTCAGGATGGGTGTGATTTCTTCAGATGGGCAGATCCGGAACCTGGTGGTGGTCACCAAGAGGTTGAATTTGCAAGAAATAGGAGGAAGATAACGAAGTTGAAGGCAAGATTGAAGGAGTTGGAGACGAAGCTTTGGGTTGTGGCTGCTCTATGTATTGCTGGGTAGGTGGGGTTTTTATTCTTATTCCTGTAGAATCATTACAACTTAAAGCACCCGAATGGAATGCACTTAGGTTATAGATGATTTGGTAGGAAATGTTATGAGGTTTTCTGTGTTGTGTGGGTAGAGTTTGAGAGTATTCTGTGATGTTACAATGGTTTAGGTTTGTAGTATCTTTGAAACTGTTTGAATTAATGAAACTGTTTGAATTAATGAAGGAAAGTGTTGTTTACTGTTGCCCAAATTGTCACCTTCTTTAATGGTGGAGTTGTGTTATTTTGTAATGTAAAAGTAGTTTATGAGCAAAGCAGAAAAACATTCAATACAAGATCTGAAATTTCAATAATTAGTAATGGAATATTTCATTTGATGAGTAGTTAAAACATACAAAAATATTTTGTGGTTGCCTTCACATGCCTAGTACCAAAAAACAGAGAAGCAACACTTCAAGTTTTCTCAGGAACTTAATGCCAAAATATAGTTCTCAAACCAAAAAACAGAGAAGCAAGACTTCAAGTTTCCTCAGGAACTTAATAACAAAATTACAGTTCTCAAACCAGAAAACAGAGAAGCAACACTTCAAGTTTTCTTAGGAACTTAATACCAAAATACAGTTCTCAAACCAAAAAACAGAGAAGCAACATTTCAAGTGTCCTAAGGCACTTAATACCAAAATAAAGTACCAAGATTAAAAACACTGCTTGCAAGTCATCAATACAAAAGTCACAAAATATTCCACACTCAAATCCTAAAGATTTCCCCACTGAGATGGGGGTAACTTGGCCATCAACCTCAACTTCTGCAGGGGTAGATGAGGTGCACTGCATTGAATGACAGAAAAGGGCCTCTTCCTCACAGATGGCTGGCTAGGAGGCTGTTTGTTGCTGGTGGAGGTTGCAGCAGATGCAGCCTTGTTGTTGGGCTGGGCCACGGTGTTAGGCTGAGTGGAAGCTTTCTTGGGCTTGGTGGAAGCTTTCTTGGGCTTAGGTGCATCTGTGGTGGGCCGGGCTTCACGTTTCTTGGGCCTTGTAGGGGTTTTCCTGGTATGAGATGCTGGCAGATTGGGTGATGATAGTGTAGTATTCCTGTTTCTCCCTCCCAAAACTGTCTGACCAGGTGCCAGCTTAGGTGCATTCTTGTTGGCTCTTTTGGTTGAAGTTTGGGCCTACAATGAAAATGTAAATCATGGAGAAAGTTACACACATATCATATAGTAGTTAAATTATATAGATGGCTTAAATAATGGTAGTTGAACCCTAGAATAGCATGTCACAACCCCTCTTACCCTCTTCTTAGGCTGCCTGCAGCCGCTATTCTTGTGACCAACTCCACCACAATTGGAGCATCTTTGGACTTCTCCCCTCCGTGACACATGAGTCTGGCTTCTATTGTCTTCATCTGCAGCCCCTCTTTTCTTCTTCTTCACCGGTCTGTGGCTTGGCCTCCAGTATGGAGGTGGGATGACATCATCATATTGAGTCCTCTCCCATAGCTCCGAGCTGTTTACAGGGTGTATCACCTCCTGGTAGCACCTGATGTAGGCCTCCTTCTTGTAGCAGTCATCCACATATGACTCCAAATTAAGGCCTTTGAAGGTGATGCAGCTGATGGCATGAGGACAAGGAATCCCACTCATTTGCCATTTCCTGCAAGAACATTCACCAGTAGTAAGATCCACAACATACTTATCTAGACCACACATTACCTCGTAGTTGCTAGCAGATGACCAATAAGGCCTCCAGTCCCTAGCTAAGCTTGCCCGTTTTTCTAATTTCTTCCTAATCATTGGCATAATATTTCTTGGATAATTAAGAACCCTTTCCCTATTTGCAGCCCATCTAGTCATCATATAAACCCTAATATCCTCTAACATGCTCACAATTGGTTTCTCTCTTGCTTCTACTAACACAGCATTGAAACTCTCACTCATATTATTAACAAGACTATCACATTTAGATAGGAAGGTAAACCTGGATCTTGACCAGAACCTTAGTGGAATGCTATTCAAATGTCTAAATGCTCCCTCATTCAGAACTCGCAAATTTTTCATCTCCTTCTCCCAGCTCTGCCAATGACTTGCTTTAGCACACCTCCACATCTTGTTCTTTAGCTCTAAACCAGGAAACTTCTTCCTGAAGTTGCTATAGAGATGCCTAACACAGAACCTGTTATCCACCCCTGGAATGACCTCTTCAAACGCCGGCAATAAGCCCTGTTTTCAAGAAGGTAATATTTCAAATTGTTAGTTCATTTATAAATGTATACAAGGGCAACTTGCCTAGGCTTATATATGGTGAGTTACCTTTTGCTGATCAGACATAAACGTGCACTTTGCAAGATTGTGTGGGCCTAAGTCATCGGACAGGTGACACAGAAACCATACCCAAGAGTCCTTAGTCTCCGCCTCAACAACCGCATATGCAATTGGAAGAATCTGGCCATTTGGGTCTCTTCCGACTGCAGTCAACAGTTGACCACCTTGAGGGGTTTTCAAGAAGCAACCGTCCAGCCCAATGAACCTTCTGCAGTGTTGAAAACCTTTCTTGCAAGCATCAAAGCATACATACATTCTTTGGAAAACACAATAGTTCATCAGTTCTGCGTTCTGTCGCTCTTGAGCAAAATCTGGTGATCGAATTACCTTCAAAATCACTGTAGAACCTGGGTTTGTTCTTAGGAGTTCATGGCAGTAGTCGTTTATTCGCTTGTACTGCTCCCTAAAGGAGCCCTGTATCTGACTCAAAGCCTCCTGTTTTGAATTAGCTGCCATTGCCTTTGTAACGGTCAGGTTCCATTTTTTGTGAGCCTTTGCAACCAGCTCCTTCACCTTGATCTTTGGGTTGGATTCAACTTTCTTCTTAAACTGGCTACCCAACCATTTGCTGTGCATAATCCCAACCCGGTGTGTCTGCATGCAAGAATGTTGAAGATTCATGCTTCTTAGTTGCCAAGTAGACTCCTCACCGACCCTGTGTGCATATAACCAAAAGGGGCAGCCTTTCTGACAAATAGCTCGGACCCTCACCAAGTCGCACTTCTTGAATTTAATGTTCCTAGCTGTGTTGACTGCATAGGCCGCCACTGTGTCCTTGAACTCTTGCCGAGATTCATACAATGTACCCACCTTCCAATGGTACTTTCCCATGTCTTTTTGTGTCTTATGCACTGGAAACCTCTGCCCCCCTCCTCAGCATCATACTCCCCATCATCAGCACACATCCCTGCTCCTGCAATTACATGGTCCTGCTCTAATTCATCACTGTTAACTGCATCCTCATCATCCAAGTCACCTGTGACAACCTTTTTGCCCTTCTCCACATTACAGTCCTTTGGCACAGCATTATCTTCACTGAATCCACTTTCATAGTCATACACCTTATCACTGTCAGTGAAGTGGATGTCTTCCACACTGTTTTCCTCTTCATTAGATGGCAAGTATGTTGGGTCATCACTGTCTTCACCACTGCTAACATCATCACTAACCGCCTCACGTCCCTCTTGGCCTAATTCCACTCCACCATCCTTATTCTCGCATTCTTGTTCACCAGCAACACTAGCTCCATCACTGTTATCTACATTGCCTTCGAACACCACTAAATCCATACCACCACCAAAGGGTTTCTCACTCTGGCCACCTACCTTCTCTCCCCCCACGTCCAGAAAACCCACCTCCGGAAATCCCTCCGCATCCTCAACCTCATGCACCACAAACAGATCAACAAAGCCTCTCTTCCCTGCTATGGTAGACATTTCAATTGCCTCTGTGTCACCTACCAACAGCTTCGAGTGACGCTCATAATCATCCTCAGTTGGGTCTTTGTACTATAACGCAGAAATATTGGATTTCATATATCCAAGATGTCTCAGTTCCTCGTATGTCTCAAACACACTCCACCGATCGCCGTCAATGTCCTCCACAACTGTACATTGACCCTTCAGGTACTTGAGCACACCATTTTCATATCCAAATAACCCTCCATGGTGCACCCGCATGTTGAAGAGCGCCATCTCCTTCCCGAAAAACCCTATTAATCAACACAGGGACTTAGTCAACCAAATATGAACAACAACAACTACAATCAGTTCAAACCCTATTAAGAATCGAGAAATTATATTCACATAATGCTTACCTCGCCAAGGGATTTTTGTTGGACGAAACCAACTTAACGACCCAGGAAGTTTTCCGGCAACCTCTCTCAAGCTACCAACGCCGGACGTCGCAGGAAGGCCTTCCAAGGGTTTCACACAATCGTTTCACACAAACGTTACATTCTGGGGTCCTATTCTCAGGCAAAGCGTGGCTTGGGAAAGGAAAATTTTCTTTCGCGGGAAGTAATACCAACCATCAAGGGCATTTTCGTATTAAAAATTTATTTTTGGTGGCAAAGGACGATTTTAAAACAAACTGGAACCTCAGGGACCTTTTTGAAGCGAAAAAAGCCGAGGGACGAAATAAATTTTTGGCCCCAACGTTAGGGACCAAAATCATACTTAACCCAAAAAATTAAATATATAATTTTTTTTTCTTGAAGAAAATAGAAGGATAAATTTGGTTGTAAAATCTAAAAGAGGAAGAGAAAAAAAAAGTTTAGGGAGATAAAAGGACAAATCTTAAAAATTTAATAAGGATAAAAGAATAAAAAATCAGTGTCTCATAAGTTGTGTCTCAGTGTCTCACCAAATTGGAAGTATACAAATTTATTGTCTCCGTGTCCATTCATATCCTGTTGTGTCCTTCGAAAATATGTGTCTCACCAAACTAAATAACAGACATGTGTCACCGTGTCTATGTCAATGAGACGTGGACATCAACCAAACACTACCTTAGAACTTCAGAAAGGAAAAGGGGGGGGATGGAACGGTTCATTGAAAAAAACATGACCCTGTCTTGGTCAAATAAACCGGTCGAGTCGCCGTTTTGGTGAAAATCGATCGGGTCCATCCGAATTTCAACGGGTTTGATGCATGATTGGTACAACGAGTGGTTCGACTCGACCAAATAATTGGATAACCGAATTTTTGGTCAAATTGACCAGATCGAACCGGATTTGATAACTATATTTGCTGGTTTTGCTTACATGGGTGGGTTTGTTGAATATATAACTCCACAAATATGTGACCCAGATCCAATAATATGACCTAGTTTTCTACCTCATTTTTCTCTCAATTCTAGGAGAATCACAAAAATTGGGTTAATACTAAAAATCGTCCCTGAAAGATCACGCAATCTCCATTTTTGTCCCTGAATGATTTTTTTTAAATCACATTCGTCCTTTCGTTAACTTCCTCACACTACCGTTAACAATCTGCTGACCTGGTATGTGAAGTGGCAATATGAATTATACCTGGCATGCTGTGTGTGTTGCTAACGAGATATGTTTAGCAAAATGTATCAATTTAGTCCCTGAATCTCAATTAAATAAATCATAATTCCCATCTTCCCATGAACATGATGCATTACTTGAGTGTTGTTGCAGATCCAACAGCTGTTGAGGGAGGAGAAAATCGATTTCGGTGCCATGATGAAGCGAAAGTGGAAATCCCGGTGGTGGGTTGCCATCTCACTCACATGGTAGCTATGCTTCGAGCTTGTCCATGCGAAGAAAAAGGAAAAACGATGAGGAAACGAAAAACCTATTGTATTATCAACCATTGCAACTTTTTCTTCAAGTTAATAGTTCTATAGTTTAACTACTTCATACTTTATTGTATATGCTTTCTCATTCACCGATCAAATCCCATTAAGATGTAATTACAAAAAAACCTTCCTTTTCTATCATTATGTTTTAGTCATTAAGATCTTCACTTTCTTATTTTCATGCTTTTTTTCTGAAGAAGATTGATGCCTTTTTATTTGAAACTGCATAACATAAGCTAGTGCAAAGTTTCAAGGTCCAAAAATTTAGTGCAATTAGTTCCAACTTATTACTTGTATGCTTAGCAACCATTTTGCTACTATAAGATAGAACACATCCAAATTAGGATAAAAATTAAAAAGAGCAAACAGACACTCACTCTATAATTGAAAAATTAACTGATTTAATGATACATGAAAATGTACAGCTTGCTTCATTTACAATGTTGTCATGATTACGTTTTAGCAAATATCTTATGTGTTTTTCATTTTGTGCATACTTTATAGGGAGTTAAGGAAAATACTCCTACCTTTAGCTTGGACAGAGTTGAAGAAGGTGAATATGTAGTTGATTTCCATGTCCAGTTATCCCTGTTACAAGCCTTCTACGTTTGTGTTGCCATTTTGCATGGCACTTCCACTTGTAGCCTTGTAGGGTGGGAGAAAAATCAACCATTATCTCAATGTAATTCACTGGAAATGCTTATGAGGGAAGATGCAGAGCTTTTTATGCAATCAAAGGAGAAGAACAAGACTTTACCTTATGTAATGATGTCACCCTTTTTTTTCCTGTTGCACGAGTATAACAGAAATGGGAGCTACAGATTCTACATATTTAAAGTATAAAGAGAGTTAGAGATAGAACAGAACAGAATATACTGCTCCATGGGAGAAATCGAATTATTCTTTGTAGTAACTTAGTTTTATTTATTCTATAGTCTGTAAAATGTAAATGGAATAGAGTTAATTTTGTCCACAAACTTGTATTATAATGGAATAGTTAGAACTTAGAAAGGAAAAATGTGAAAATGGTAACTGTTTCTCTTTTGTAAATAGATGTCTGTAACTGAAAAAGCATGACATGTTTGCAAAATAACACAATAAAAATAAAACTTCATCGGCGTTACCTTTACTTTATTACCTTTTGTATCTGATTTATATTAAGACTTCTTTATATATGATGGTGTAAGTGATGCATAAATATATTTGATTAACAAATGTACTCATAATATAAGTTGCCATTTATAAACTTTACTTTCAGTTTATAATAGTTTAACCATGATAACTAGAAACAAAAAATATAGCAACCTAAAGCCATCATACCGCATTCACTTTCTCTTACTTGTACATATATGACATGCAAAGTAAAGCTCCTACTAAGATTAAGTCCAAACTCTCTATCATTAACATTGTCAAATATTGCAAATTAATCACTGTCACTGTTGCTATAGATATATTAAGCCATAAATAGACTAAGTAATCAAACTAAGTAATCTTAACATTGTCTTGCCATTGAAGACTAATTGTTACATTGTCTTAAGGATAAATACCACAGCAAATTCATAAGGTTTTGCATAAGGATACAAACCTAAAAAGAAAGCTATACCAAAAGAGAATGGCACATACAACTTTCAAATTACAGATAACCACAATGTTTAATTTGGTACTTTATTTTGCAAAATATCTCATCCTAACACCAGCTTAAGTATACAGCTTGATCAGAATTAAAATAGAACATGTTGGACTACAGATTCATTCAGCCATTTTTGAGCACCTTCCTTGCAATTTAATTTACAACCCCTGATTTGTTTGAAGTCTTTCCACAACACCTGAATAAACAATCAAACAAAGCATTAGCTAATCAATTTGAAAAAACCTTTTCATAAGGGTTCTGGTATATACTACTTCAAAAAAAAAAAAGCAGGGCCAATATAGTATAGTAATTAGTTGTTCAATTGAAAAGGATGAGAAATGTCAAGTTGCTGTTCCCAATTGTGCAAACAGGAACACACTAGATTCAACATAACCTTACATTATAATTACAATACATACTAAAACACCAAATCCATATTTTAGATACAAGTTAAGTGAGAAATTCAGTTTAGCCAGAACTAATAGAACTGAAGCTATGAAATCTGGAAAAAACATTTGCTTAGCCATGTCTAAATATATCATAACTTCAGCTATATATGTAGAGAAAATTAAAAACCTAGTCCAAAATCCAAATGAACCAGTAGCGACGAGTTTAGGTAATACAATATTTCACCGCTTCTTATTTTTTGTCCCTAATCAGATTCTGAAAATTACCTAAAATAAAATTTAACAAAAACTAAAATTAACAATAACTGAAACAAGATCGATGAGAAGGAGAAAACATACGTATCTCTCTGGTAGGATCAAAATTGGCGAGGCATCAAAGGATAGCTTCGTATTTTTCAAAGGCCGTGGTGAAGGTGACTTCGCTGCTTCTTCCAACCACAAACTGCTTAAAGGTGCCGATCCTTCTTGCGTTCTTCATTTCATCCGCAAAGCCTGTTTGTTGAAGGGCAAAATAGACAAATCACCATTAGAATATGATGAACGAGCTAAGCTAAGATGAGATGAAGAAAAGAGGAAGATCTCTTTTAGATCATGTTCACAAATGTTTTGAATCTCTTCTGGACAGTAAACGATGATGCATCAAGGCTTGGATGCCATTTAATCAAAACTGCGTTGTTTTGTTTATGTGCTAAGCTGACAGTTAACAGAACACGTCAGTGAATGTTAGTCACCTTAGCGACGGAGATGACGGAAGGCGTGAACATGTCGATTATCTTTCGGGGACGACTTTAATTAATTTTATCTTTCAGTGACAAAAATGGAGATCGAGGTATCTTTCAAGGACTATTTTGACTATTAACTCCACAAAAATTATATTGTCACTACTATTTTTATGAATTTAATTTTAATACATTATCAATATAAAATAATTTTAGGTTAAATTACACAGTTGGTCCCTATACTTTTGGTGAAATTGCAAATTGGTCCTTACACTTTAAAAGTTTCTAATTGGGTCCCTAAAGATAATTAAAATTTGTAATTTAGTCCCCGCCATTCAAAAAGTGTTTGATTTAATAAAATATTCTCAGAATATTCTCTATTTTGAACATGTGACCTGCACATGTTTACAATAGGGACCAATTTGCAACTTTAGTGAAAGTATGGGGACCAACTGTGTAATTTAACCATTTAAAAATGACCAAAAACTTCCTAGACTATCTGAATCCACCCTACCCCTCCCCAGCTCTCTCACTCTCACTTTCTCAATTTTCAAAATGGCACCCCAACCCCAACGCTCTCTGTCTCTCACCTCGACTCACCATCGTCGTGCCTCTCGCCTCCGTCACCACGCCGAATTCACTAATAAATTGAGTTACTATTTTTGTGTTGATTTGTTGCTATTTTTTTCTTAGACATTAAATTGTTCGCTTTGAACATGCTTGGGATTAGAATTGTTCTCTTTCATTTATCGTCGGTGTTCAGTATTGGGATTGGAAGAGAAGAAAAAGTTGTCGGATGAGAGAGGTGAGATGGAGAAAGGAGGCGAGACCCGACTCGTGAGCACAAATGCGGTGGATCCGGCATAGCGATGGTGAACCGAGGTGAGAGATAGAGAGCGGTGGGGTTCGGGTGTCGTTTTAGAAAGTGAGAAAGTGAGAGTGAGAGAGTTGGGGAGGGAAGGGTAGGTTCAGATAGCTTAGGGAGTTTTTGGTCACTTCAAATGATTAAATTACACAGTTGGTACTCATACTTTTACTAAAATTACAAATTGGTCCCTGTTGTCAAATATGTGCAGGTCACATGTTCAAAATAGAGAATATTCTGAGAATATTCTGTTAAATCAAACACTTTTTGAACGGTGGGGACTAAATTGCAAATTTTAATTCTCTTTAAGGATCCAATTATAAACTTTTAAAGTGTAGGGACTAATTTGCAATTTCACTGAAAGTATAAGGACCAACTATGTAATTTAATCATAATTTTATATGTATATCTAATTACGTAACATTATATCAATAAAATAATTATTTTATAAGTGAATTATAAGGTATAAAAATAAATCTGTATATTCCATATTAACAATTTAACATTGGCTTGTTGCTACTTGTGATATTAAAATTTCTTTGCTTTTATATAACCTAAACAATTGTTTATGAAGGTAATTTAAAAATATTTTTGAAAGAAAAAACATTGGTTTTATCTTAGAATTTGACCAAAAAAATTAACTTTTATCTTTATAAGATAAATAAATTCAATTTTATTTTGAATATCTTAAATGATTTTAACCTTTTTTTATTTAAATATGCATATCATATTTTTGTCATACATTTAATAAATATTAAATTTAAGTTATTGTAAGAACAATAAAATTTATGATAAAATATAATTTTTATGCAAATAGTAATATAACATTGGTTTTATCTTAGAATTTGACCAAAAAAATTAACTTTTATCTTTATAAGATAAATAAATTCAATTTTATTTTGAATATCTTAAATGATTTTAACCTTTTTTATTTAAATATGCATATCATATTTTTGTCATACATTTAATAAATATTAAATTTAAGTTATTGTAAGAAAAATAAAATTTATAATAAAATATAATTTTTATGCAAATAGTAATAGTAAAAAAAGTTAATTAAAATTATAACTTATATGCAGAGATAAGAATACAAAAATTAATATTATAAGTAGTATTTGAATACATAATTTTATTTGATAAAAAAATTAATGATTAAATATTTATTATAAAGATAATAATACTTTTTGAGATCATTTGACTTTATTTTGTCACGATCAAATAAGGTTTTTATTATTTAACAGCTGAATTATTCCTTTGGCATTAATCAATATTAAAGATGCCAAAAAATTTTTGGTTAAAAATTATAATTAATAGTTCATTTTAAATTATATTTTTTATAAAATAGTATTACAAGATACTATTTCTGCGAGCATTCTCAAGTTACTTAAAAAATTAATAAATATTAGATATTATTATTATATCAAATTTTTTTAAATTAAATTTATCACCAATGAATCAGTTATAAAAGTTCAATAGTTTGTGTATGAGATACACATACTAGGATTTGAGATTTAGTTTTAAGATATTATCAAATATAAAAACTTCTTAAAAATATGTTTAATAATCTGATATAAAATATATAAGTATAAAATTATATTAAAAATAACTAAAAAAAATTCTCTTTTGGTATTTGAAAAGATTTTACAAAGTGGAGAATGAAATATTATAATTAAAACGAAAAGCACTTCATCAGAATATTTTTAACAGCACACTTTTATATTTTTTTGACTAATAATATATATAGTGTGAGAAAATTATTTGTTCATTGAAATTCTTCATGTATCATTTCATTTCTTAGTTTCGAAGAATGCTTTTGAATGTATAATGCTTTTTTTATTTGAGACAGTTGTGTGGATTTTTTTTTAAATAAATAAAATAAATATTTTAATTACCAAAATATATATTTTGAAGCATTATTATCGAAAAGCATCGCATCTCTTGTTTCGTTTACAGTATTAACACATATCAAGATAAGGTATGAGACGACGTGGTCGTATCACGTTTATACACATGTTGTGTAATAGCCTTATCTTATTTACAGTATAAATTTGATACGTGTTAACTTATTTCATTTACACTGTAAACGAGATAAGAGAAGCGGATGTCTATATATAGGTATCCCATTGGCAGCCTTCATTTAGAGTTTAGACCCTTTGGCTTTTCTTTTTTTGGCCTTTTCTCTCACTTTTACCATTTTCTAATCATATTTTCGAGTTACTTGAAGAATATGGTGCGCGCTGATAATTACAATGGAAACATCAATAGATTGAACGCGACTTGTCACATTGTAGGGAAAGCTGACTTTGAGGTTGGTGTTATTTTGTGTTTTATGATTATGTTAAAGCATAGATGTGTTATAATAATTAGGGTACTTTTATGGAAGTGGTATGCGGTATATGTTAGGCAAATAAATATATCGTTAGAATTGGTTTAAATGCTAGGATATGATATTAGGCATACTTTAAAATAGATGTTAATTAAATATTTGTTTAGGTTAGTTTTCTTTATTCTAAGTTATTATTAAGCATTTGTTTATTAATTTAGTTATTAATTAAGGTTGTCAACAATTTGTAATAAACCTAATCATGTAGCAAAATGTTTATGTTTGTATTTACTAAATATTTAAGTAAATTATTTTTTGTTAAATGTTCTGGTTATTTAAACTAAGTTATCTATATAGATGTACTTGTTGATTATTCAAGTAAATATTTTCACTTAATCTACCATATATAGAAAATGCGAAATAAATTTTGTTATTCACTATTTAACTAAATAATTTTATTTAGATTAAATAAAATAGACGTTAATTAGTGTAGTTATTAATTATCTTAGGAGACATTTTTATTTACATTATATTATACAGATGTTTAAGTTAATTATTTTATTAAAACATTTTCATTATTCAAGTAAACTTTTTGATATAAATAAATTTATAATTTAAATGTTTGTAGTTATTAGCTTAAATAGTTTGCTTATAAGTCAAATTAATTCCTGATTCGGTATTTTTATTGTTTATCAGAGGCCTCGTCTTCTTCTTTCAAGGAGAGTGAGTCACACACTCCCACCACCAGATGCCATTGTTCCGTCCGTACTTGAGGGAGGTCGGGTTCGGTGATGCATTGCCGCTCAAGGATTTTGTGTTCGACAACTCCCTAATAACGACATTTGTTGAGCGTTGGCACCCAATGACCCACACCTTCCACCTGCTGTGGGGTGTGTGCACGATCACCCTACAGGACGTCACATACCACCTCAGGTTGCACGTTAATGGAGAGCCCGTGGGTAGTTGCTTTTGTGACTTTTACACAAGGTACGGGACCGGGGCCTGGGAGTTAGTTGAGAAGCTACTCGGTGCCAGGCCTCCTATAGTCCAACAGCAGGGAACACAGAGGAAGGAGTCTTTCTCCCTAAAGCTGACATGGCTTCGGGAGCGTGTCTGACAGATGCTGCCTGGTACTGATGACCCAGCCACCTTTTGACAATATGCGAGGTGCTACATACTATTGATGATCGAAAATTTCCTGATGACTGATAAGTCCAATAATCAAGTTCATCTGCGGTGGCTCCCACTACTGGATGACTTTGCGAGGTGCTGAAGTTTGTCCTAGGGATCTACGGTGCTAGCATGGACGTACCACTCCCTATGCTCTGTGGCCCACCGCTCCACTACAGACATCGTCTAGTGCACTCCTCTGCTGATATCTTGGATATACCAGAGATTTCCTAAGTGGTGTCCACTTAAGCAACCGATTCACATGTTCCCTATGGCTGTGAGGTAAATGTTTAGTTTTGTTTTACTATTCTTCATTTTTCGCATAACATTATTAAGACTGATTGACTAAATGGTGGTTAATGTTATAACTGTCCACAGGTTGATCGGCATGACACAGCAGAACAGGGACCAGCATGAGCAGAGGGTCTACCGATGTCGTTGGGAGTTGGATCAGTTACTCTGGGATGAGGTAAGCTATGTACCCTTTTATTTGGTTCATTTGCATAAATTAGTCAACCTTTTATAACATCTGTCATTGACACCTCTTTTAATGCGTCCGTTGTAGTTAACGTGGACGTCGTACGATGACCCTACACTGTAGGATATGTGCCTCCTATGGCTGAAGGAGGAGACAGAGTGGGGGACATGGATGTCTATTGTCCCCCTCGTATGCTTCAATATAGTGGAATTCTACCATTTAGGATTGTGTGAAGCATCAGTTCAATGGCAAGCAGCCTGTGCTTGGGGACCCGGTCAACGTTGACAAGTTTCGTGAGTGGTACGACCGGTAGAGGGCTCGGTTTTGGGGGGACACCGCATTTCCATTCAGTCGTGTTTAGATTATCGGCCGAGGCGGGAGTACTGAGTTTGGTATATAATGGCTTGCCCTGTCAGACACTTGTCGGGGCAGGACGTGCTAGATGACCAAGCTGGTGGATTTACTGGGAGACATACAACCTTCTGCTAGCCAGTTAAGGAACGTCCTAGACCTTCCCCCCGGGACGTCCTTGACCATCATAGGCGGGCCAAGGAGGTTCGGCCAAACACCAGGAGGCTCACCAGGCGAGAGAGATGTGTTAGAGAGCGCGGAGGTGCTGCAGGACGCCGTAGGGACAAGGTCAGTCCCCGCAGAGAGTGGTTGGACGTGGAATCCGAGGAGGAGGTGGAGTATCAGCGACAGAAGGAGCATGGTGATATCCTAGAGGACCAGGGTGACTCACTGCCTCCTCCACCTCCTCCACCACATCCGCCATCCGTGTCAGGCTCAGGAGATGGTCGGGATGATTGGGACGTTGTTCCTCCTAGATGGCATGACCTAGGTCCATTTAGCAGTCGCCTTGGCGTGACCTAGGTCCATCCACAGTCACACGTGCCTCCTACCAAGTGAACACGAAATGACTCCTGCGACGAACCCTCGAATGGCAACAACTCATCAACCACGAAAACAGAAGCCCGTCTGTCATAGTGAGTGACGTGCATCTTCAAGATTCCCTCTCTGTTCTTCTCAATAGCCGCCATAAGCCATTGTGAAAACTGATTACCCGCCCCTAGCTATGCGTGTGCCTCCCGTCCCTTCCACACAAACAACTATTGTACCCTCTCGTAGGTGCATTGCACGATCGCCGATATTGGTAGATAGCATGTACCCTTAAGAAAGACATTCATATACTTGGAGAGATTCGTCGTCATGTGACTGATGAGCTGGAAATTTACACAACACAAATTTCTTCGGCAAGTGTACCAAATCGCCAAGTAATAACTCACTGTTGAGTGAGGTCGATCCCACAGGGATTGATGGATTAAGCAAATTTAGTTAGGTGATTTATATAGTCAAGCTAATATTTGATGATGTTAGTAAAATTGAATTAACATAATGTAAATTACTGGGAATTAAAGTGCTGAAAGTAAATTGCGAAATGTAGATGGCGGAAACTTAAATGACAAAAAATTTAAAGAGCTGAAACTTAAATGACAAGAAAGTAAAAGCAAGAATGTAAATGACAATGAAAGGTAAATTGTATGAAATGTAAATGGATTTTGAGAGCTGGGAATCAAAGATAACAAGAAACTCAAAGCAATTAAGTAGAGGAAAGATAATGGGTATGATTCATTAGGGATTGGAGATATCATAATCCATCATGAATCAATAGGTCTCCACTTCATTCTCAATCATATGAAGTAGATCTATGGCGGATTGTAGTAATTGAATCCCAATCCCTTGGTGATTCAATTTCTCTTAACATAATTAATTGCCGATTCCTTGATCTAATTGTTCATGAGAAGAGGTTAAGTTCAATTCTCTAGTCCATAAGCCACACAAGTTCTCAGGATCTCAATTCAAACCAGGAATTTATTGATCAAGAGAGTTGTGAGGGAAGGAGCTTCAAACTAATTTCTATGATTCCCCTTCCGAGGCTCACATAGAAATTCAAATGGATCTAAACCCTCTTCCAGTAGTGAATAGATCTATTAAGCACAGAAGTTATCCCTTAGCTACAACAAGCGGATTGAAAAGATGAAGAACTTCATTCATTCATTTGAATTAAAATAGAGCTCCTCCCCCTAATGATGTCGGGTTTAGTTCATCATTGCTCTTAAAAACTCAAAGAGAAAAGAAAAGTACATGAAAAGTAAAACTAAGTACAAAAAGAAAGAAAATCCTAATTCGGATCCTCTGTGTAAGAGTCCTCCACTAAGCTTTCTGAAGTATCCTTCAGTGTGTGTGTATCCTCCTTTTCAAGTTCCAAAGCTCTCCTATATATACTATTTTTCTCATATTCAAAATGAGTCTTCTAAGTACTTGGATGTGGGCTTTTGGCCTTAGTTGAAGCAAGTTAGGAGTGGCCCTTTCTAAAGTTAACGCTGGCATTAGCTTACTAACGCTCTCATACTTACATGAGTGCCCCTGGAATTGGCGTTGGTACTGGCGTTAACAGCTTTGATAACACCACAAGTCTTCTTCTAAGTTGGCGTTAACACTTCCGTTAGTGTACTAACGGTGCCACCAATGCTGCCTTCAAACCCATTCTGCTTTGTGAGTACGCACACTGGCCAATTTTTCTCTTGTGCGTACGCACACTGCTCTGCGCGTACGCACACTAGCCAAATCTTCCAGCCCCAACTTTGTGTAATGATCGAAGATGTTAGTGTGCTAACGTTGGTGGTGTTAACACACTAACGTTGGCACCTTCCTCTTTGTGTAGTGGTGTTGGTGAGCTAACTTCGGTCACTAACGTTGCCTTCTTCCTTGACCAACATTGGCACTGGCGTTAGTGGGCTAACTTGGCCACTAACGCCAGCTTATTCTTATAGAGCACGTTAGCACTGGCGTTAGTGGGCTAACTTGGCCACTAACACCAGCACTTCTTCCTTAAGCCAACATTAACCATGGTGTTAGTGGGCTAAATTGGCCACTAACGCCACAGCCTCTGCTTCTTCTCTGCTTCTCATTTGCTTCTCCTTTGCTTTTTCTTGCATATTATCAACCAAACAAATGCATCAAAGCTTGGCCATAATCACAAGATAATGCATCATTCATTGCATCAAGTAATTCTTGCATCAATCTCATGAAAATGTTTATAATTCACAATGTTTGATTGAATCAAGACATGCATACATCACTCATTCAAATGCTTGTTTATTGACCAAGAAAATGCATGAAACCAAGTAAAAACTATAGAAAATGGCTTGTAAAACTAGCCAAAGATTCCTAGGCATCACAACAACAAACTTAAATCTTGTTTGTCCCCAAGCAAGCAGTAAAGCATAAGAATAATGAATGAAAACACAAAGAGATATAAGCCCTTATTGAAAAATATTCAATCCTGGTTCATGGGGTTTCATGCATGATATCTTTGAATTTCATAAACTTATTGATTTCCAAGTTATAACATCCCCTTAAATATTAACTCTGCTGCTTCTATGAAACCCTTTTATTCTTTGATCCTTGGTTTGTACTTTTTGCTTTTCTTTTTCTTGCTAGAGACTTTAATAAACCACTATTTTATGGTTTATCTTGTGCTTAATTGAATGGATTTTATCAATCTTTCATACATTTATTCATATGATTTGCATGTTTTACAATTCCTTCCCAGAATTTGTTCTATGATTGAAAACATGCTTCTTTGGCTTTTATTTTCTTTTATTTAATCCTCTCTTATTACCATTAGATGCCTTGATATGTGTGTAAAGTGATTTCAGGGATTACAGGACAAGAATGGATTAGAGGATGGAAAGGAAGCATGCAAAAGTGGAAGGAATACAAGAAGTTGAAGAAACTGCAAAGCTGTCAGCCTGACCCTCTCGCACTAAAATGACCATAACATGAGCTACAGAGGTCCAAATGATGCGGTTCCACTTGTGTTGGAAAGCTAACGTCCGGGGCTTCAATTTGATATATAATTTGCCATAGTGGCCGTACAGATAGGCGACGCGAATGTGTCATCCACGCAGACGCGTCACATCTGCGAAAATCAGCGTGGCAGAATTCGCAAACAGCGAATCCTGGGCTATTTCCGGCCCAGTTTCAAGCCCAGAAAACACGGATTAAAGGCTGCAAAGTGGAGGAATGAAGGAGACTAGAGATCATGCTTTGATAATTCACTTTTTAGGATTTAGATGTAGTTTTTAGAGAGGGAGGCTCTCTCCTCTCTCTTAGGATTTAGGATTAGGATTTTTAGAAATTAGGAATATTTCATCTTCATCTCAGGTTCAATATTCCTTTTACTATTTATTTTCTCTTCTATTTTTGTTTACTCTGAAGCTTTTATTTGTGTTTGGTTTATGTTGCCCAATTGGCTTATGGATATTGTCCGTGTTAGAATTGACATTTTCATTCAATATAATTTGAGGTATTCCAGATATTTATGATTTCAGTTTAGCTTTCTATATTCTTGGCTTTGGTTGATTAATTGGTAACTCTTGAGTTGTCAAACTCATTGTTGACCGAAAATTGAAATTCTTCAAGAATTAATTCGAGATCCAATAACTCTAACTTTTCCCAAGGAAAGACTGGGACTTGAGGATTCAAATTAATTCATTCACTTGACTTACCTTCATAGTTAAAGGTTAACAAAGTGGGAGAAAAATCCAATTCTCATCACAATTGATAAGAATAACTAGGATAGGACTTCCAATTCTCATACCTTGCCAAGAGTTTATTTTACTGTCATTTATTTATTTTACTTGTCATTCATCATAATTGTTCCTCATTCTTAAAACCCCCAATTTACAAACTCATAACCAATAATAAGAACATACCTCCCTGCAATTCCTTGAGAAGACGACCCGAGGTTTAAATACTTCGGTTATCAATTTATTTAGGGGTTTGTTACTTGTGACAACCAAAACTTTTGTACGAAGGGATTTCTGTTAGTTTAGAAGCCATATCTACAATGCGAATATTTTTATAAATTCTTTACTAGCAAAAATCCTAACGTCAAAATGGCGCCGTTGCCGGGGAATTGCAAACGTGTGCCTTATTATTGGTTATTGTAAATATTTAAAAAAAAAATTCAGATTTTTTTTTAATTTTTATCTTATCTTATCTTATTTTTCAAAATTCAATTTTTTATTATCTCTCACTACTATCAACTTTCACTCCTTTGGCTATGAGTCTGGTTACAACTATGTTGCAGGAAGAGGAGATTATAATGGGAACAGGCATCAAGGTTGAAAAAATCAAAGATGGGAAGAGCCACAAGGATTTAATCAACCCTCATGGCAACAACCACCTCCATACACCTATGAACCCCCTCCTCAACATAGCTTTGGACCACCATACTCACGAGCCCCTTACCACCAAACACCCTCATACGATCCTAACTCGTACCCACCATACCAACCACCTTATGAGCCAAATGAACCATACACAGAACCACCACCTCAATATACACCATCTCCTTATCATTATCAAGATGAACCACCTTCCTACCATAAACCCCTTCTCCCAACAAATGAACCCTCCTATCTACCCCAAACCTCCTTGGAGAAAGCATTTACCGATCTAAACTCTACTATACAAGCTCTTACCGCCCGAATCAGACCACCAAATACCTTCAACAATCAATCCTCAAGCTCTAGTGCACTTCCTTTTCAACCACTTAATGATCCACCCATCCCATCACCACCATCCATGGAAGAGCACCCACATCCATCAATCCAAGAGCAAGATGATCCCAATGATGCTATTGATATGGAACAAGAGAGAGAGGATCATCTTCGCGAATCCATACTTCATAAGGAGCTAGAGAAGGCACTAAAGATGAAGGTAGGAGAGACCATTGAAGATGAAGGAGTAATTGAAGGGAGTTGTCACGGAAAGGTAATCATCAAGGAGGAACAAGAATCAAGGGATCATTTTCTGGAAACAGTAGATCAATTTCATGCAACCCTTCATCAATTGGAGCAAGCAATATATCAATTAGCTTCCCGATGTTCGAACACTCAAGGAACCCCCATGGCTTCATGTGGACAATCTAATGAAGAACGTAGCATGAAGGAGACATTAGAAACTCCAGTGGACAGTAAGGAGCATGAATTTGTACTGGAACAAGTGGAGGAAGTCGGAATTATTGAAGAGGAAGAAGTGGTTGAAGACTTAGGAGATGCAAAACCTCCATGGGAAATTCAAGTCATAAAGCCTCCTTCCAAGGTATTTAAAATTGATGTTGAGGAGGGTGTACAACCTCCAAGGCATGTCATAATAGAAGACTTGGAAGAGGTTTATCAAGAGATGGAGATTCAAGAAGAAGAGGCACAACCTCCCATGTCCTTGGTGCGCAATGAAGAAGAGTTTGAATTAGAAGAAAGCTACCAAGAGGAAGAGGTTGAAATCAAAGAAGTTTGCAAAGAGGTGGAAGTTGTCAAAGAGCACAAGGGAGTGGAGCTTGAAATCACCTTGCCAAAGTTATTGGAGACCTCTCCCCCTAAGTTGCCATCATCCTTCACAACATTCAAGTGGGTAAAATTCATATCCCTTAGCTTTCTAACCCCACTTGAATATGGGCTACTGGAGACGGATGGTCAACTTAGAGCTCTTTGTGGCATTAAGAGTAAGAGGAAGATGGTCAGTGGTAAGAATTGTCTTGCAAGGTTCATTATGGTTGAAAGCTTTAAGTTTAAACGCAAAGGTTGGTGTAAAGCTCAACTGAATGGGTCTAGGAAGTTGTTTGGCCACTTTAGTGAGAATTCAGATTGCTTGCTACCCGGATGGAATCATGATGATCTACACAAAGACGGGTGCAAAAGCAAGGTTTGGGACCCCGAAATTCATTCCAACAATCAACATTCGTGGGGCCTTGTCACTTGCTTTAACTTGCTTGAAGGCTTTCTGCGCCTAGTTTGGGATCCCGGAGGCTACTGGAATTCTAAACACTGGTGGAGATTCCTGGATCAGTACAAGCACAAGCCACCATAACAAGGAGCTCACCAGAATATCCAACTTAAGGACTTTAACTAAAAGTGCTAGGTGGGAGACAACCCACCATGGTATGATCGTTCCTTTTTCAGTTTAAATTTTAGTCTATTTTTGAGTTTTGATTGAACCTGGAATTTTGCATAACATTCATTGCATCTGCATTTACATACTTTTATTTCTATAAAAAAAAATGCCACGCGACGCGACCGCATCAGCGACACGTCCGCGTGGAAAGGAGAGGGGAGAAAATAAAAACGAACAGAGAGTCACGCTGGAGCATGGCTGGAGGTGTGCCAGTGGCACAAATCGTCGCACGCGACCGCGTCGCTGACGCGTCCGCGTCATATGGGAATAATGGCCTCCCACGCGACCGTGTGACCCACACGGCCGCATGTCCTGCTTTTCGACGTAAAAAGGGGTGCACAATGAATTATTGTGCGAGAGTGGTGCTGGACGCACAATCCCTATCACGTGACCGCGTCGCCGACGCGTCCGCGTCATTCCTTTCTGACGCCCACTCACGCGATCGCCTGCCCCACGCGATCGCGTCACCTCAAATTTGGCAAATATATCAATTCGAACAGAGAGTTGTGCAGGCGCGAGGCTGCACTCGCGCCAAAAGCATAACATGGGTAACGCGATCGCGTGACTGACGCGACCGCGTCAACTGAATTCAAGTGCAATCATGCGAACGCGTGCCCCACGCGGCCGCGTCGCTTGTGCCGCACAGCTCAACCTGAATTGCCAAAATATCTTATCTTTCTCTTCTCCAAATCCTAATTTTTCTTTTCCCTCCTTATTTCTTCCTTCTCCCTTCTTCCTTCTATCTCACCTTTCACTCTCTCTCTCTCTCTCACCTCCATTAACAAGGTTTTATTTTCTTCTTCCCTCCTTCCTTTTCTATCATTCTTCTTATTTTATATGTTATTTTCTTTTCTTTTCTTTTTCTTTTCATTATCCATATTTTCTTTCTTCTTCTTTCCTTTTTACATGGTGTTAGAAATTTATTTGAGTCATTATTCCTCATTATATGCTTGTGGATTGTTGCAAAATTATTTGGCAATTATATTTTTAAAGGGTTGCTTGCATGTTCAATTTATTATTTTCATTGGATTATTTACCATGCATGCTATGTATTTGTGAAAAAGCCCATATGGCATCATGCACTTTTCTACATTATTCTATTCTACTATTCAATGCATGCTTTTCACAAATTCCCTCTACTATTGTATTAATTGAATTTAATTGTCAATACAAACGTGATAGTTTGTTACGGAGTGATGCTTGATCTATGCTATTCATGCCATTGCCGGCATGCCAACAAACATCCTGCATCTACTTACCCTTTCATGCACTTATTCTATTCCCTTTGATGAACTTTTCACATGTTGTCATGACCATGTGTAACCTTCATTGATCTATAGCGTGCATTGACTATCACTCACTCATTCCTCTTCCTTGCTCTATCTATTAGAATTTAATTTACTTTCTCTTTCCTTTTTCAGAATGACCACTAAGAAAGGCAAAGAGAAAGCTACTCCCAGACCACCGGCAAGGAAAGGAACAAAAAAAAAAAGCACCAGCTGAGGAACCACAACCCTTATCCACCTGCACCTCTCAGCATACTGAGGACGGTGCAATCTTTAAGTGTGGGGAGGTCGATACCGATCTCCGCGGGTTAGTTAGTCCCTTCTCAACACCAATGTTAATTTGTTAATTGTTGCATTTGCATGTTTGTTTGATTTTATGCATTTAGTCACTACTTGGCTGAAGTAATATTTTCTTTTTCAATAAATTTTTTATAACATTTCACTAATTTGAATTAAACTTTTTTGAAAAACTTGTTTGGAAGTTTTATTTGGAACATAGGTAAAAGCTAGAACACACAACCTGTAAGGTTTGAGCTTAATTGTATGGTTACATTATTTAACCATAATATTTTATTCTTATGTGTTTCCTTCTCTATAACTGCAATCTAGATTTTGTTCCAATCTATATGTCCATTATTTAGTGTATTTACATGCTTGAATATGATTGAGGCCATCATTTGAAATTTTTCTCACTTATCCCAAATTAGCCTACCTTTTGCATCACCCTTGTTAGCCCCCTTGAGCTTTTTAATCCCCTCTTGTTCTATAAACCACATTACTAGCCTTAAGCAGAAAAATAAATTAAAAATCCCAAGCTGAATCCTTGGTTAGCTTAAGATAAATATTGTGTAAAATTTAAGTGTGGGAAATTTTACGGGAACATGGGATGATAAAAAAAAAGTAGGAAATTAAATTGAATAAGATATTTCAAGGTTTGGGAAGCATGCTCATATGAAATCAAAATAAAAATAAATTACCATGTACATTGATAAAAAAATTATTATTAAGTGATTGAATAAGGGGATACAAAAAAAAAAATAATACCCCAAAAGCAAAATAAAAAGAATCAATGCACATGGGACAAAATTCAAAAATAAATTTGGTGCATGAGCATGTAATACAAAAGTGGAAAAATTTGGGTAGCTAGGTAAAGAACTTTGAAATTATAGAAGGTATGTATGTTAGGTGAGATCTTAGACTAATCAAGGATTCACTTTGTTAGCTCACTTAGCCTTATATATACATCCTCACCCTTGCCTTGGCCCCATTACAACCTTGAAAAGACCTCATGATGTTTGCATTAGTACATTAAATATTTGTTGACTGGTTAGATGAAGAACAAAGTTTAGAAAGCATGATTAGAGAAGAATAGAGTGATTGACCCTAGACACTTGAGAGATTAGAGTGATATATACTACCAGTGAGGGTTCAATGCTTGATTCTATGTTCCCTGCTTTCATTAGCTATCTTCTTAAAAGTTTACTTGCTTTTTATTCTGTGATTTGAATTAGTGGAATTTAATTCATATTTGTCTTGAAGAACTTATTTACTTTTAACCAAGTAGGTAGAAACATTTTGCATGTAGTTACATTCATATAGATAGGTTGCATTTCATACATTCTATCATTCATCTTCACTCCTTTATAGCTTCTCTTGAGCTTAGCATGAGAACATGCTAATGTTTAAGTGTGGGGAGGTTGATAAACCACTATTTTATGGTTTATCTTGTGCTTAATTGAATGGATTTTATCAATCGTTCATACATTTATTCATATGATTTGCATGTTTTACAATTCCTTCCCAGAATTTGTTCTATGATTGAAAACATGCTTCTTTGGCTTTTATTTTCTTTTATTTAATCCTCTCTTATTACCATTAGATGCCTTGATATGTGTGTTAAGTGATTTCAGGGATTACAGGGCAAGAATGGCTTACAGGATGGAAAGGAAGCATGCAAAAGTGGAAGGAATACAAGAAGTTGAAGAAATTGCAAAGCTGTCAGCCTGACCCTCTCGCATTAAAACGACCATAACTTGAGCTACAGAGGTCCAAATGATGCAGTTTCACTTGCGTTGGAAAGCGAACGTCCGGAGCTTCGATTTGATATATAATTTGCCATAGTAGCCATATAGATAGGTGACGCGAATGCGTCATCCACGTGGACACGTCGCATCTGCGAAAATCAGCGTGTCAGAATTCGCAAACAGCGAATCCTGGGCTATTTCCAGCCCAGTTTCAAGCCCAGAAAATACAGATTAAAGGCTGCAAAGTGGAGGAATGAAGGAGACTGGAGATCATGCTTTGATAATTCACTTTTTAGGATTTAGATGTAGTTTTTAGAGAGGGAGGCTCTCTCCTCTCTCTTAGGATTTAGGATTAGGATTTTTAGAAATTAGGAATATTTCATCTTCATCTCAGGTTCAATATTCCTTTTACTATTTATTTTCTCTTCTATTTTTGTTTACTCTGAAGCTTTTATTTGTGTTTGGTTTATGTTGCCCAATTGGCTTATGGATATTGTCCGTGTTAGAATTGACATTTTCATTCAATATAATTTGAGGTATTCCAGATATTTATGATTTCAGTTTAGCTTTCTATATTCTTGGCTTTGGTTGATTAATTGGTAACTCTTGAGTTGTCAAACTCATTGTTGACTGAAAATTGGAATTCTTCAAGAATTAATTCGAGATCCAATAACTCTAACTTTTCCCAAGGAAAGACTGGGACTTGAGGATTCGAATTAATTCATTCACTTGACTTACCTTCATAGTTAGAGGTTAACAAAGTGGGAGAAAAATCCAATTCTCATCACAATTGATAAGGATAACTAGGATAGGACTTCTAGTTCTCATACCTTGCCAAGAGTTTATTTTACTGTCATTTATTTATTTTACTTGTCATTCATCGTAATTGTTCCTCATTCTTAAAACCCCCAATTTACAAACTCATAACCAATAATAAGAACATACCTCCCTGCAATTCCTTGAGAAGACGACCCGAGGTTTAAATACTTCGGTTATCAATTTATTTAGGGGTTTGTTACTTGTGACAACCAAAACTTTTGTACGAAGGGATTTCTATTAGTTTAGAAGCTATATCTACAATGCGAATATTTTTATAAATTCTTTACTAGCAAAAATCCTAACGTCAAACTTATTATTTTTATTGAAGCTTAGTGTTCTGCGTTGAGGCAACTCTTTATGATAAGCTTTCATTCAACACTCCCGACCTAGTTGGTTCAAGGTGTTAGGTATTGAAGCACCCCTCAGAACTTACTAACTCAAGCCTCTCCTCAACATATACACACCACAGGCACTTGACTTGCAATCAAATCCTTGAGACATTGATGCCTAACACCTCTTTGGGTTACTAAAAGCTTTGTAGTAAGGGTGCTCTTGACAATGGGCTTTTAGTTGATAATTCCAGATTAGTTAATCCAAGTTATCAAGTGATGAAGCACTCCTTAGAACCTAATTGTTCATATCCTGGACCGAACTGTATGGTCCGGGTCTGACGAGGACAAAGCGGCCGACCTCTTGTAAGGGTGTTGACACCGGTCTCTTCTCAAAGAGCTCGGCCAAATCACCATAGAGGCCCAAACAGGCCCAAAGTAGAGGATCACAGCCCACCTGAAGGCGGCTGGTCAAAAGATAAGTGATCTCATCCACAAATGATAAGATAAAGATAACTAACTTATCTCAAGAAAGGTCACCCTACACTACTATAAATACCCTGGAGCACCCAGGTATAACTCATACTCTGATTCTACATAAAAATCTGCCTAAAGCCCATGCTAACTTAAGCATCGGAGTCTCTTGCAGGTACTACCACCCTCCGGTGACCAAGGATCAGCAGCATCTCCAGATCTAGCAAGTCGGACCCAACAGTTCCGATCACACCCGAAGATCTCGTTTGAGATCGACCTTCAGTTTCAGGTAACCCTCGGAACATTGGCGCCATTGTCGGGGACCTGGAAGTCATCCCACCATCATGGAAGACAATCCTGACAATGATCATAACTCCAGTCTGGAAGATAGAACACCTCTTAAGAACATGGATGTTGCATCAAAGGACACACCTCAATCCAAGGGAGACAAACAAACCCTAAATACTGAGATCTTAGATGCAATCCATGAACAGCAGGATCGCCTTAAATAGCATGAACAGCAAGCTAAACGGCAGCGAGAGGCTGAGAGAGACCTCCAGAGAGAAACAAGACGGCGTCGAGAGATAGAGGACAAGCTCCTAAAGCTCGAAGCCGACCTCAAAACTAAGACCATTCGATCCAACCGCGAAGATAGCCCCCACAAGGACCAAGACCCATTCACAAAGGAGATCATGAAAGCTAAAGTTTCAATGGACTTCAAAGCCCCCGACATGATCCTGTACGATGGTACGTCTGATCTAAGCCATAATCTCAGCAATTTCAGAAGTCGAATGTATCTTACAGATGTCTCAGATGCAATCCGTTGTAAAGCCTTCCCGACCACTTTGACCAAGACGGCAATAAAGTGGTTCGATAGCTTGCCGTTAAGGTCAATAACAAGCTTCGATGACCTCGCCAAGAAATTCTTAGCTAGATTCTCCATCTAGAAAGACAAAGCCAAGCATGCTCCAAGCCTGCTAGGGATTAAGCAAGGAGATCAGGAAAGCCTCTACAGTTACATAAAAAGATTCAGTAAAGCGTGCCTGGACATACAAAATCTTCCAACAAAAGTAGCTATCATGGGTCTCATCAATGGCATACGAGAAGGATCCTTTAGTCACTCCATATCCAAAAAGCATCCAACATCTCTCAACTAGGTTCAAGAACGGGCGGAGAAATACATTAACATGGAGGAGAACTCCCGATTAGGAGAAACCTCAAAGACCGGATTCTCCTACCCACCTCGAGACAAGAATAAAGAGTCCAGGAAGAAAGAAGACCAACCCACTGAGAAACCCAGAAAGTACCACAACTACACCTCTCTTCGGGTGTCTCTTGTGGACGTTTACCGGGAGATATGCAACACTAAGAAGATCACACCGCCTCGTCCGATTAAACACAAGAGAGGAGGAAGTCGGATAGAGTATTATGAATACCACCTAATCTATGGACATTCTACCAACGAGTGCTACGACTTAAAGAATGTCATAGAAAAATTGGCACGAGAAGGGCGATTAGATCGGTTCTTAGCCAATAGAGCGAATGAACTGAGAAAGAGAAGACGGGATGAAGAAGTTGGCCAAGCTGAACGTCCCCCTCACACCCTTGAGAGACATGTTCACATGATAAATGGAGGATTTGCAGAAGGAGGGATCTCTAAGTCATCCCGCAAAAGACATCTCAAAGAGGTATATCATGTCGGAGAAGGAGACAGGTCACCTAACCTCCGCACTATTACCTTCACATGAAGAAGACACCATAGGCATCATCCCGGGACATGATGACCCCATGGTCATTACCATCATACTCGCCAACGCCAATCTCCACCAAACGTTGGTAGACCAAGGAAGCTCCACAGATATCCTGTTCAAATCCGCCTTCGACAAGCTTGGCCTACAAGAGAAAGAGCTCAAAGCTTATCCAAATAGCTTGTTTGGACTTGGAGATGCCCCAATCCAACCACTTGGATACATCCCATTACACACAACATTCGGAAAAGGAACACGGTCTAGGACGCTGAGCATAGATTACATCGTAGTCGACGTGAACTCCGCATACAACGCCCTTATAGGTCGGACAATGTTAAATCAGCTCACAGCGGTGGTCTCCACTCCATACCTATGCATGAAGTTCCCAACTACAGAAGGGATCGCTACCATAAAGGGGGACCAAAAACTCATGCGACGCTGTAACAACGAAAGTCTGAACCTTAAAGGCAATCCCAGAGGAATGGAAACCAATACTATAGAGCTCGGGGGAATTTGAGCTCGTGAAAAACTCCTCCCTCAACCAGAAGGTGAGACAGAAGAAGTTCAAATTAGAGACACTCGAGACCAAACAACAAACATAGGGGCAAATCTATGAGGAGACCTAAAGGAGCTGCTAACAAAGCTCCTAAGGGATAACTCCGACCTCTTTGCATGGAAGGCCGCTGACATGCCTGGTATTGATCCCGGACTAATGTGTCATAAGTTAGCCGTATATCCTGGGTCTGGCCAGTGCAACAGAAGCATAGGAAGCTCGGCATGGAGAGGTCGCAAGTCGTTGAGGAGCAGGTACAAGCCTTGTTAGAAGCAGGGTTCATAAGGGAGGTAAAGTACCCATTATGGCTAGCCAATGTAGTATTGGTCAAGAAGTCAAATGGAAAGTGGCGGATGTGCACTGATTACACTGACCTCAACAAAGCTTGCCCAAAAGATCCCTACACACTTGATGCGTGAGCATCTTTCTTATATTTTCCTAGTGAATTTGTATTTAAATTGTTGAGTTTAATCAAGAATTAATTATCTTTTAGCCACTATGGATGATACTTTAAGTGTCGTGCAATTTTGTTTATTTTAGGTAGCATTTGGCTAGATTTGATGGAGAGAAAGCTTGCACAAATGGAAGGAGCATAAGAATTAAAGGAGATGATCAGCGAGGAGCGACGCGTGTGCAAACCTGACACGTGCACGTGATTTGGAGATTTGTGCAGCGACGCGTGCGCGTACCTGACGCGTACGTGTGACATGCGAAGAAGGCCATCGACGCGTACGCGTGACATGCGCCATGTGCAAAAAACGCAAAAAATGATGGGGACAATTTCTGGGCCCCATTTTGGTACTCAAGTAAGGCGCAGCTCTTTGCCAAGTTAGGCGTGGATCTAGTGAAGCAAGTGGTCCCCATCCATCAATTGAAGACTTGCTGATTGCTATAATTAATTCCGATTTAAATTCAAATTTGATTTTAAAATAGGAAAAGATATTTTTTAATTTTAGAAATTAGATTTTAAAATTAGGATTAGATATAAAAGATATTATGATTCTATTCCAAGGGGGATTCAATTCCATCACATTCTGTAAATTACAATTTACCTGAATCCTAGTTTTTCTCTGAACCATGAGCAACTAAACCTCCACTGTTAATGTTAGGAGCTCTGTCTATTGTATGGATTGATACTATTATTTTTCTATTTTAATTCATGCACTAATTTATATTTCAAGAATTGTTTTCGTTCTCTATTATATGAATTTGGGTGGAACAGAAGTATGAACCTTGTTCTAATTGAGTTCATGTATAACTTGGAAAAGCTCTTTACTTGAACAACAGCTTGAAAACATAGCCTCCTAAATTTCTAATTATCTGGATTTAATGGGGTGACATATAATCATCTTATATTTGGGTAATTAGGATTTTTGTGGTATATAAACTAGAAATTGAACTTCACCCTCTAATTAGAATTAATTGACCAAGGAATTGGTGGTTGATGAGAGTTAGAGGAGACTAGAAAGGTCTAAGAAATTAGGGTCTAGTCACATATAGTTTGCCATGAATTAAGTCTTGCATGATTAAAATAGTTAGTTAGAAAAGTCAATCTGGAAAAAAGATATCTCTAAAGCCTTAACTGTTTTCTCCTATATTATTTACATCAAATTACTGCTTGCTTTCTGATTTCCTAAATTTATTGTTTAATGCTTTTGAACACCAAAACACTCTTTTCTACTTGTCTAACTAAGTAAATCATTTAATCATTGTTGCTTAGTCCATCAATCCTCGTGGGATCGACCCTCATTCACCTGAGGTATTACTTGGTACGACCCGGTGCACTTGCCAGTAAGTTTGTGGTCGTAAATTCCGCACCACCACTCCCGAACATCGACACACTAGTCGATGCTTCATCAGGGTATAAGTACCTCTCCTTCGTGGACACTTACTCGGGATACAATCAAATCCCAATGTATCAACCCAACCAGGAGAAAACTTCATTCTTAACCCCAAGAGCAAACTACCACTACATAGTCATACCCTTCGGACTCAAAAACGCAGGGGCTACCTACCAAAGACTGATGAACAAAGTTTTTGCCAATCACATTGGGAAGCTGATGAAGGTCTATGTAGACGACATGCTGGTAAAGACACAAAGAGAGGAAACATTGTTGTCCGACCTCACTGAAGTGTTCGACACCATAAGAAAGTATGAGATGAGACTTAATCCCGCGAAGTGCACCTTCGCGGTAAAAGTTGGAAAATTCTTGGGCTTCATGCTCACTCAAAGAGGGATCGAAGCAAACCCGGACAAATGGCAGGCCATACTTAGCATAAAAAGTCCGACCTGTGTTAAAGAGGTCCAACAGCTCGATGGAAGACTAGCAGCTTTGTCTAGATTCCTAACTCTATTAGCCTTGAGATATCTCCCTTTCTACGCAACACTAAGGAAAGGAAGAAGATTTGAATGGACCCCAGAATATGAACAAGCCTTTCAAGACTTCAAGACATTTTTTAGGCAACTACCCATCTTAACCCGACCCAGGGAAGGTGAAGAACTAATCCTATACCTCACTGTAGGAAGTCGGGAGATAGCTTCAGCACTAGTCAGAGAAGACAAAAATGGACAACAACCCATCTACTTCATCAGTAAGGCTTTGCAGGGGGCTGAATTGAACTATCAAAAGATAGAAAAGTTCGCCTACGCCCTTATACTTACTTTCTAACGACTCTAACCATACTTTCAAGCTCACACCATCAGAGTACTGACCAACCAACCCATAAAAGGTATCTTACAAAAAATAGACTTAGTTGGGAGAATCCTACAATGGGTAGTCGAGTTATCCGAATTTGACCTCAAATATGAAGCTCGGACAGCTATTAAGTCTTAGTACCTGGCCGACTTCATCGTAGAGTACATGACACCCCGGACACCCCCACAGAGTGGAGCATTTACGTGGATGGCTCCTCGAACAAAACCGGGAGTGGTGCAGGCGTCATTTTAGAGAGTGATCAAGGAACCCAAATCGAGCTCTCATTAAAGTTCGAGTTCCCCGCCTCAAATAACCAAGTTGAATACGAGGCTCTACTGGCTAGTTTGAAGCTGGCTAAGGAGATAAAAGCTTAGAAGCTTACCATTTTTAGCGATTCACAAGTAGTCACCTCGCAAATAGAAGGGAGCTACCAGGCTAAGGATCCTACCATGAAGAAATACCTAGACAAAACCAGAGAACAGCTCGGACAATTTAGGAGATATGAGGTCCGACATATACCTCGGGAACAAAATGCCCGAGCTGATGCCCTTTCAAAACTAGCCAGCACCAAACCAGGGGGCAATAATAGAAGCATCATCCAGAAAATAGTACAAAATCCATCAACTTCGGAAGAAAAGGAGGTCTTAAACATGTCAGACTAGAACCAAGGGTGGATGACTCCCATAATTAGTTACCTCAAATCTGAAACACTCCCCGCAGATGAAAAGGAGGCAAAAAGGCTAGTACGAGAAGCACAATACTACACCATAGTACATGACGTCCTATATAGGAGAGGAATCTCTACACCCCTCCTAAAATGCGTCCTGACCTCCGCTAAAAGGGAAGTTCTTAAGGAAGTCCATAGTGGCATGTGCGGCAACCACCTCGGGGCGCGAGCTCTTTCCAAAAAGGTACTCCGAGCTGGCTTTTACTGGCCGACCTTGCAAAAAGAAGCAACCTTGTTCGTCAAAACATGCCCCCTGTGTCAGAAGCACGACAATGACGAACAGATTTTTGCTAGTAAAGAATTTCACAAAAAGTAATCATGTTGTAAGTATAGTTTCTAAACTAAGAATAATCCCTCCGTACAAAAACTTGTTTGTCACTAAAGTATACCCAATAAAAATTAATAACCGAAGTATTTAAACCTCGGGTTGTCTCTCAAGGAATTACAGGGAGGTGTGTTATTATTGGTTATGAGAAAAGTATCTTTTTGGGTTTTTGAATGGTTTGAACAAGGAATGTAAATGACAAGGAAGTAAACTAATTATCATGAAAACCCTTGCAAGGTATAAGAACTGGACGTCCTATCCTAGTTATCCTTATCAATTGTGATGAGAATTGGCTTTTGCTCCCACTTGGTCAACCTCTAACTATGAAGGTATGTTAAGTGGATAAATTAATTTGATTACTCAGGTCCTAGTCAATTCCTAAGAAAAGACTAGAGTAAGGGGAATTCAAATCAATCAGCAAAGAATTCCAATTTTAAATCAACAAGGAGTTTGATAACTCAAGTGTCTCCAATTACTCAACACAAGCTAAGAATGTAAAAAGCTAAATTAAAATCATAAATATGAAATACCTCAAATTTCATTAAATAAAGAAATCAAATCTAACATGGAGTTCATAAACAAATAAAAGAGAAACTAAATTAAAAGAACATTGAACCTGGAATTGAGAACAAAAAGAAATCCTAATCATAAAACCTAAGAGAGAGGAGAGAGCCTCTCTCTCTAGAAAACTACATCTAAAACCTAAAATTATGAATAATGAGAAGTTGTGTGATCAATGGATGGATTTTCCCACTCTGTAGCCTCTAATATGTGTTTTCTGGGTCAAAAACTGGGTCAAAAACAGCCCAGAAATTGCTGGGGGTGATTTCTGATACGTACAGGTCGTGGCTCATGCCCGCATACGCGCCAGGTGCGCGTGCACGCCGATGGGAATTTCGCAGATGCACGTGTCCGCGTGCTTTGCGCGTGCGAGTCTCTGATCGCCAAGTCAACTATGGCAAATTATATATTGTTGCAAAGACCCGGATGTTAGCTTTCCAACGCAACTAAAACCATCTCATTTGAACCTTTGTAGCTCAAGTTATGATCGATTGAGTGCAAAGAGGTAAGGGGTGACAACTTTACAGTTCCTTCAGCTTCTTGTATTCCTTCCTTTTGACGAACGGATTTTTGTTAGTAAAGAATTTCACAAAAGTAATCATGTTGTAAGTATAGTTTAATGTAAATGACAAGGAAGTAAACAAATTATCATGAAAACCCTTGCAAGGTATAAGAACTGGAGGTCCTATCCTAGTTATCCTTATCAATTGTGATGAAAATTGGCTTTTGCTCCCACTTGGTCAACCTCTAACTATGAAGGTATGTTAAGTGGATAAATCAATTTGATTCCTCAGGTCCTAGTCAATTCCTAAGAAAGGACTAGAGTTAGGGGAATTCAAATCAATCTGTAAAGAATTCCAATTTTCAATCAACAAGGAGTTTGATAACTCAAGTGTCTCCAATTACTCAACACAAGCTAAGAATTTAAAAAGCTAAATTAAAATCATAAATATGAAATACCTCAAATTTCATTAAATAAAGAAATCAAATCTAACATGGAGTTCATAAAGAAATAAAAGAGAAACTAAATTAAAAGAACATTAAACTTGGAATTGAGAAGAAGAAGAAATCCTAATCCTAGAACCTAAGAGAGAGGAGAGAGCCTCTCTCTCTAGAAAACTACATCTAAAATCTAAAACTATGAATAATGAGAAGTTGTGTGATAAATGGATGGATTCCCCTACTCTGTAGCCTCTAATCTGTGTTTTCTGGGCCAAAAACTGGGTCAAAAACAGCCCAGAAGTCACTAGGGGCGATTTTTGATACGTACAGGTCGTGGCTCATGCGCGCGTACGCGCCAGGTGCGCGTGCGCGCCGATGGAAATTTCGCAGATGCGCGGTTCCGCGTGCTTTGTGCGTGCGCATCCCTGATCGCCAGGTCAACTCTGGCAAATTATATATTGTTGCGAAGCCCTGGATGTTAGCTTTCCAACTTAACTAGAACCGCCTCATTTGGACCTATGTAGCTCAAGTTATGATCGATTAAGTGTGAAGAGGTCAAGGCTGACAGCTTTACAGTTCCTTTAGCTTCTTGTATTCCTTCCACTTTTCCATGCTTTCTTTCCATCCTCTATGCCATTCCTGCCTCATAAAACCTGAAAACACTTAACACACATATCACAGCATCGAATGGTAATAAGAGAGGATTAAAAATAGTGAACTAAAGGCCAAAGAAGCATGTTTTCAATCATAGCACAAAATCAGAAAGAAAAGTGTAAAACATGTGAATTCCGTGAATAAGTGTCAGAATAGTGGATAAAATTCACTCAATTAAGCACAAGATGTACCACGAAATAGTTGTGCATCAGCTAACTTTCACATCGCACCACCCGAAGAACTCATTTGTGTCACTTCACCCTGGCCATTCGCAATGTGGGGGCTCGACCTCCTCGGACCATTCCCTCAGGGATCAGGGCAAGTCAAGTTCCTCATTGTAGGAATAGACTATTTCACAAAATGGATCGAGGCTGAACCTTTAGCCACTACCACCACCCAAAGAAGTCGAAAGTTCTTGTACAGAAACATTGTCACATGAACCTTTAGCCACTACCACCACCCAAAGAAGTCGAAAGTTCTTGTACAGAAACATTGTCACATGGGTTGTGGTCCCAAACTCTATTACCACAAACAATGGTACTCAGTTTACCGACATAGGCTTTAGAAACCTGGTGGTTGATTTGAAAATCAAGTACCAATTCACCTCTGTAGAGCACCCACAAGCCAATAGACAGACGGAAGTCGCCAACAAAGTCATATTGGCCGGGTTAAAACGAAGACTATAGGACGCCAAAGGAGCTTGGGCCGAAGAGCTCCCGCAAGTCCTATGGGCATACCAGACAACACCACACTCCACCACTGGAGAATCACCATTCTGACATGCTTCTAGAATGGAGGCAATGATTCCCATGGAAGTAGAAAAAGGATTCCCTATAGTGATCCTCTACAATGAAGACACCAACTCCCAAGATCAAAGGGAAGAGCTCGACCTACTTCCAGAAGTCCGAGAAAGAGTTCAGATCAGAGAGAAAGCCCTAAAGTGTTGAATAGATCTGAGGCATAATTGGAAGGTAATCCAGTGAAGCTTCGCCACCAACGATCTCATCTTAATCCGAAATGACATCGGAGCAGGTTGGTCAGGAGAAGGGAAGCTAGCAGCTAACTGGAAAGGGCCATACCGAGTTACAGAAGTACTAGAAAAAGGCTACTATAAGATGTTCGACCTTGAAGGGTGAGAGCTACCAAGTTCATGGCATGCTTGTAACCTAAGAAGGTACTATAGCTAGAAAATAGTAAAGATCTTAGGTCAAGGCGCACTCTTTTTCCTAAAAAGGTTTTTTAATGAGGCGCCAGGTCAAGATCTAAAAAAGTGCCCGACCTAGAAGGGTAAGCACTCATACATACACACTTTTATTTATGTTTTTATCTCATTATTATTTGAATGAAAGTTATCAATTCCCTAAAAAGTTTCCTACCAAGACGCATTAATCTACGCTCATAAAACGCAAAAATTCATCGCCCGATTACAAAGAGGTCAGCAAGGTGAAGCGATAGAATCAAGTTAATGCAAGAAGTTATAAAAAGTAACCCAGAAAAAGTGACCTGACGAGGTCTAACTAAAAATGAGATTACTAAAAATAACTTAAGAAGGCCCGACAGAGAAGTCGGACCAATGAAAGGATCACTGAAAAGGGACAAAAACATCTTGCGAAGGCTAAAGAAAGGTTAAAAAGCTAAGGCAGAAGTGCTTAGCTGAAAGGTACAAAGTCTCGAAAAAAGACATTACTTAAAAAGCAAAAGCATAAGTCGGAAGAAGACTAAAAAGTCGTCCAAACAAACTATAAAGAAAAGGTTCCCTATCAGAACACTACCTAAAAGTTGATTGGAATACGACTGAAAGCCAGGATAGTAAAGGCACACAGGTCGACACCAAAGGCGGACGACCTAAAGAAACAAATACAACCTCGAAAAAGAGAATAGGTAAGAGTACAAAAGGTCAAAAGCCTAAGGGTCGAAAAGGGTACAAGACTCTTGAAAGGAGATATTACTCAAAAGACAAAAGCATAAAAAGTCATCCAAACATACTAAAAAAGTTCCACACAAGAACACTACCTAAAAATTTGTTTGGAATTCGAGTAAAGAGCTCGGATGACAAGTCGCACAGACAATACTGCTAAGATAGCCACTACAAGGGAAACCAAGGCAAATCCCACCTCAAGGGGTATCAAACCAAGGAAACCCAAAGTGCCTATAAAAAGGTTGAAGAGCAACCCCTCCAAACAAAGGTTGAAAAAAAGCATATCGTCACAAGCAGAGTTAATGTATCACTCAACACAAATTAAAACATTAAAGACTCAAAGGCTGCCTAAACGGCAGCCCAGGAGTTTAAAGTGTTTGTTTTTAAAATAAAGTTGTAGAAAGAAACTAAGTGTCAAAGAGTCAACCAACAGAAATCTACAAAAAAAGCTAGCAAGTTCAACAAAGTCCACAAGTCAGACTATACCATATACAAAACAATGTTTATAATCAGAAATCATCAAGGATCTAAAGTCGCATCGGCAGCGGCACCCTTAGGAGGAGGAGGCACGGTCGAGATCAAGGATCTAAAGAACCTCAACATTGGGCTCAGCTCAGAAGGGACCACCTCGGTAGAAGGGTCGAAGAAGCTGAAGCTGTAGCAGACTTGGCCGGTGGCGCAGGGGGAGGACCTTCATCCTCATTATCGAGGGCAGGCACAATTTTGCCATCCTCCACCACGTTTTCCATACTAAATAAGGTGAGGTCAAGCTCGGGAGCAAGAATCCGGAACTGGGCCTTTAGATTCTCATACATCTCGGTCATGCTGCTCACCATATGGCCCTGGAGCTCGGCATAGTCATCCTACACAGATTGAAGTCTCTCCCTAGTCTCCAAGAGTTCACCATATGTGCGGGTATAGCTCTCTTTGGACTTCTTGGCCATCTCTTCGGCCAGATTGGCAGATGCCTCCGCTGAAGTAGCTCTAGACTTCTCCTTCTCAACATCAAGCTCCAACTTAGCCACCCTAGCATCTAGCTCGTCTTTCAAAGCCTTAATCCTGTCATACTCAGACTTAGGATCCTCCATGAAGGCTTTGGCAGCACAAACCGGGGACTCCCGAACAACTCGGGATAAGGCCGCACCAAGATTGGCCATCCGAACACTATTGCTTGTTATGAAATTGAGATGGTGAAGGATGGACACATCATCAGTTGAAACTCGACCATAAGGAATAATCAACTCCGTAGTAAAACCTACACCATCAAACTCTTTGTCGTCCAGGTCGTAAGTCCTAACAGTCTTTTGCTTTTTAGGAGGGGGCCAGCAGAAGTAGGAGAAGAGACAGCACTAGAGGTCATCTGTGACGGCTCAAACGGGACTGTCTGAACTCTCAGAGTTGGGATAATCTTCCTCGGACCCTGAGACTCAACTGCTGATTTCTTGGGAGGCAACTATGCCGAAGACCCCTCTCCCAAAGTCTTCTGTGACAAATTTTGGGCAACCACGGCTTTCTTGGCTTTGCGAAAAGACTTCATAGAAGTCAAAAATTTAACCATCTCTAAAAAGAAGCCAAGAAAACTGTTACACAGCAGAAAAAGGACAAAGACCACAAATAGTAAAAAGATAACCACTCATATGAATAAAGAGTTCAGATACTACCTAGTTCAGCACAGAGGAGGGAAGGATCTCCTAGAAACCTCTTTGTATCCAGGTGAGGAGGCTCCCCCAATGCTCCTCCAAAACACTCACAAAGGCCTGTTCTACCTCGTCTAAACTATCCCAAGGGTACTTGACTACTACTATGTCTTTTTGCCACCATAAAGGAAAGGTCAGCTCGTCATTTTCATCCAAGAAGAAAGGGCGAGCATCCTCAACAGCTCGAACCTTAAAATAGTAGTTCTTAAAGTCCCAAAAGGACTCATCAAACATCGAAAATACTTTCTTCCCTTGGCTAGCTTGGAAAGAAATTCAAGAAGCTTTTTTCTTGGCAACCCTAGGTTTTGTCAAAACAAAAAGATAAAGAAAAAGAGATATAGTAGGTCAAACACCCAACTCTTGGCACAATAATTGAAAAATCTTCAAGAAAGCCCAAGAATTCGGATGAAGTTGTGAAGGGGCCACATTATAGGTCCACAAGAGTTTGGTCTCAAAGGCAGTAAAAGGAAGGGTAATACCTAGCTGCCTGAAGAAGTAGTCATAGGCATAGAAGAAAGGACGCTCTCCCTGAGTCAAGAGAGGGGAACTAACCCTCTCCTCAGAATCGGGCGACAACAGTTCGTAATTCTTCTCGTCCTCCCTATTACTACACACGCTATGGAACTTCCTAAGCTTCTCACAGTACTCCGGATCGACCACAGTAACACACATTAGAACTATCAAATCTAACCAATCGATCATACCAGCAAGGACTTTGGTGGACATCTCGACAATATTCTTACGGGAAGACATATAGCAAACTACACCTACAGCAAAGGAAAATAACAAGGGGTCACTACCAAAACAACTCGGACAAGAACAAAAAAAGGAAGAAAATAATCGACAATTGATAGGTATGGCAACAAAGGGCTCCCCTAGGATTCTCCAAAAAGGTCAGAATCCCAGGGGCACCCTTTGGAGGCAATAAAGCAGAATTCAGAAAAACAAATGACGCAAAAAGTCAGCGCCTAAAACCACGAAGAGGAAAACAGAAACCTAGATAGCAATACTTCTTCATAAAGATAGCAAAGTAAAAAGAGCGCAACCTTGAAGAAACCAAAGCATACAATAAAGAAAACTTTGACTTTTCAAAAAGTAAAGAGAGGCTCAGTAAAATCAAGACTTTGCACAAAAAGGAAGCATGCAACAGTAAAGTACAAAGAACGACGACAAATAAAGCATGAAAAAGAAAAAGAAAGGGTATGAAGCAAAGCACCAACCTGAAAAAGAGAACGAGGAGTAGCGACAAACGTGTAGCGAAAACACGAACGGCCCAATCAAAGCTTCGAAAACTCCAGAGAAAGAAGAAAAACTGGGGGAAAAGTGATAGTGGAGAAAGAGGGTGTTCTTTCCAGAAGAAAGGAAACGAAGCAAATGAAGGGAGAAGACAGAGCTAAAGTTCAAATTTTTTTATTTCAAAGAGGGAAACGAAATGGTAAAAGATTAAAAACCTAATCAATGGGCATTTAAAAACAATCACGCATTCCCAAAAGAAAGCTGAAACGCACCCCAAAAAGAACGCCGCAATTAAAAGAAGCAAAAAACGCTTTGCATTAAAAGGCAATACTAGACCCGCACGAGGAGGAGCTATTCAAGGCCAACCAAGTAAATGCTCGACCACAACTTCCTCAAAGGGGTCGAAGTCTAAAGGCATGACCTTAAGGGGAAATCGAAGCTCAAGCAGGGGCATTGTTCATACCCTGGACCGAGCTGTACGGTCCGGGTCGGATGATGACAAAGCGGCCGACATCTTATAAGGGTGTTGACACCGGTCTCTTCTCAAAGAGCTCAGCCAAATCACCAAAGAGGCCCAAACAGGCCCAAAGTAGAGGATCACAGCCCACCTGAAGGTGACTGGTCAAAAGATAAGTGATCTCATCCACAAAAGATAAGATAAAGATAACTAACTTATCCTAAGAAAGGTCACCCTACACTACTATAAATACCCTGGAGCACCCAGGTATAACTCATACTCTGATTCTACACAAAAACCTGCCTAAAGCCCGTGCTAACTTAAGCATCGGAGTCTCTTGTAGGTACCACCACCCTTCGGTGACCAAGGATCAGCAGCATCTCCAGATCCAGCAAGTCGGACCCAACAGTTTCGATCACACCCGAAGATCTCGTCCGAGATCGACCTTCAGTTTCAGGTAACCCTCGGAACACTAATCATCCAAGTATATCCTTGTACAAAGGCATCACAGGCATATATCTTTAGGGTCAAGCTATTGGTGCCTAGCTTATTCATTGTTTTTTTCTTTTTTTATTCCCAACGTTAGCACTGGTGTTAGTAGGCTAACTTGTCCACTAACACCAGCTTCTCTCTTTTTTTCTTTTTTCTTTCCTTTTGCAAGGATCTTTTGTTCACAAAGGTTTCATACAATGCACACTAAGCTTATACTTAAGGGAACGCTCTACCCTTCCATTTTATTTGTGAACTTATTAAGTACTCAAGCATGTACCACTACATAACCTAAGACTTTATTCATTTTTCATGGACTTTTCTCTTCTCTAGTTCATAACATTTTCTTTTATTGAAGCATAGGGAAATAAAGCATACAATATGATATGATGCAGTGGCCTAGGCACTTAAACTAGCAAACCAAGAAAATAAAAATCAACCTAATGCAAATGAATCATGACTAAAAGGACACTGATCAACGGGAGCACAATTGCACTTTCAATTAACACATTTAAGCTAGAGATAGTCAAGTAACAATACAACCTCTCGGTGTCCACTTGTTTCCTCCTTGTCATCACCATCTTTAACTTTTGTATCCTTCTTTATCTCCTTAGATGATGGTGCATATTTCCTCAAAGAGATTGAATGACTTTCTACTAGGATATTGAAAGTTGATTATTCCCCAAGCACTTGAGAAATGGTTAGCATGCATGTATGTTTGTAAGCTTCTGAACTTACTTTGGTGTGTGAACACCAAACTTAGTTCCTTACTTACTTCTATATGCAAAAAATTTGAATGCATGCATGAAACATTGTGTGCTTTTATTAAGAAAACAAACTATAAACTAGGAAGTAAAACAATTGTCAAGTAGTTCTATGCTTGTTTGGAGTTAGTGACTAGTCATGCTATTTTGGGGGGGGGGTTGCAATGTGTTTCAATAAAATCTGTGGTGGAACACCAAACTTAGAATCACACATTCACCCTTGAATTGTTTACTTATGACGTGATCACTTTAGTGTGCAACACCAAACTTAACTCCTTGCAATACAGAGAAATCTACTTACTCTTTTATTGAAACAGATAAAAAAAAGAAAGTTACCTCCAGTTGGGTTGCCTCCCAAAAAGCGCTTCTTTAATGTCATTAGCTTGATGTTTGTTCCCTATTAAGGAGGTTGATGATCATAGTGCCTCAATTTATCTCCTCTCATTGTGAGCTTCCTTCCAGTGTGCTATTTGATAATTTCTATGTGTTCAAGTGAAAGGATCTTGCTCATAGTATAGTATCCAAAAAAGTGTGGAGATGTTTCCATTGGATGGTAGGTTAGCATTACTTTATCCTCTGATGAGAAGCCTTCAGTGGAAATTTTTTCGTTTCTCCATCCTCTTGGTATCTTCTTCTTTTCTTTTTCAAGAGATGATTCATGCCTTAGGGTCTTAGTGTCTGGAGGGTTCTTGCTGAGGGTCTCGTATGGAGGCTTTGGTTGTAATTCCTTCTTAACTTCTTGAGCTTGTTGCACTATTTCTACGTCTTCTCTGTCTTTCAAGCATGGGTTTAAAAGCTTTGGAGTTGGCTCATTGAGTGCCTTCTTCAAGTTTGGATCTCTGGCGTTAACCTTCATGCATTCCTCTTCTTGTGTGGGCTCATGCAGGATTTTGAAGACATGAAACACTAGGTGCTCATCATGTACTCTTAGCATCAATTCTCCTTTTTTAACATCTATTAATGCTCTGTCTGTAGCTAAGAAGGGCCTCCCCAGAATAATGGGAGTGTTGTAGTCTTCTTCCATGTTTAGGATGACAAAATCAGCTGGGAGAAAAAATTTCTCCACTTTTACCAATACAATCTCCACAACCCCTAGTGCATGCTTGATAGATTTGTTAGCCATTTGGAAAGCTATCCGAGTGGGTTTCAGTTCATGAATTTGAAGTTTCTTCAGGAGAGACAGAGACATCAAGTTTATGCTTACACCAAGGTCACAGAATGACTTCTCAATTGTTATGTTCCCTATGGTGCAAGGGATATGAAATCTTCTAGGATCCTTTTTCTTCACTCGTAAATCTCTTTGGAACATAGTACTACACACCATTATCATCTCAACAATTTGTTCTTTTTTAAGGACCTTTTCTTTGTCAACACTTTCTTCATAAACTTAGCATATAGTGGCATCTATTCAAGTGTTTCTATGAAAGGAATATTGATGTGGAGTGTCTTGAATATTTCTAGGAATTTGGAGTATTTCTTCTCCTTGTTTTCTCCCTTGAACCTTTGAGGATATGAAAGTTTGGGGACATATGGTTTCACCTCTTCCTTCTTCTCTTGTGGCTGTGGTTCAAGGATGTTGTCTTCTTTTGAGATTTGTGAGTCTTTAGTCTTCTGATCCTCCTTACTTCTCTCCTCTATCTTTCCTTTTGGAACTTCTCTATCATGTTCTTCTTGAATGGTGGCTTCTTTTCCCATAATTTTTCCACTTCTCAATGTGATTGCCTTACACTCCTCCCATTTTGTAGCTTTTCCTTTGGCCCTTGGATTGTCTTCTGTGTCACTAGGAAAAGCATTTGCTCGCTTCTCACCCATCTCTGTGATTTGTTTAGCCATTTGTCCTATTTACCTTTCAAGATTTCTGATTGTAATTGATGCCTCTTAGTTTTTGCTTGTCAGGGCTTGATCGTTTCTTTCTATTTCCTGATCTTATCTTGCCATATCTTGATTTTTGGTAAGTTTCTCCATCAATATCTCTAGGTTAGAGATCCTTTGAGAGTCTGGATGTGGCTGTTGTTGCATGGGATGTGATGGTTGCTGATGAAAATTGTTTGAGAAATTAAGAGAGGTGTTTTGTGAGTTAAATAGAGGTGTGGAGAAGTTATTCTGGAAACTTGTGAAGTGTTATGGGGTTGGAGATATGTGTTTTATGGTTTTGTGTATTGGTTGTTGTTAGTAGGGGTGGTTGTGATTGTTTGTGTTATAGAAGCTGTTAGAATTGAAGTTCCTTTGTCCTTGATTCTGGTTGTCACCCCACCTCAATTTAGGATGATTCCTCCAAGATGGATTATATGTATTACCATGGAAGTCATGTTGGAACGAACCTGAGGTGTTGTTCATGTATTGCACCTGCTCAGGGCCTTGTTGCTCATAGTTGAATGACTCAAAGCCTTCTTTAGATTGATTCCATCCACTCGAGCCTTGAACTTGACTTTGTGTGCTCACAGCAGCTAGTTGTAGTCCATCCATTCTCTTGGCCATCATCTCCATTTGTTGCTAAATTTGTTGGTGCATAAGCTTGTTCTGGGCCAAGATAGCATCTACTCCTTCAAGTTCCATCACTCCCCTCTTTGGAGTTATGTTGTGGTACCTCTCAAAAGAGTAGAAATATTGTTTGTTGGCCACCATATCAATGAGGTCTTGTGCTTCTTGAGGGGTCTTCATTATCTGGAGTGAACCTCCTGAGGAGTAGTCTAATGCTTTTCTTGCCTTTGGAGAAAGACCTTCATAGAAGATTTGAAGTCTCACCCACTCATTGAACATATCTGGTGGACATCTCCTTATTAGGGCTTTGTATCTCTCCCACGCCTCATAGAGTGACTCTTTCTCCTTTTGTGTGAAGGTTTGCACCTCTGTTTTTAGCTTGATGATTCTTTGAGGTGAGTAAAACTTGGCTAAGAATTTGCTCACCAAGTCATCCCAATTGTTGATGCTTTCCTTGGGAAAGGTTTCCAGCCATTGAGATGCCTTGTCCCTCAGGGAGAATGGGAATAGGAGCAACTTATAAATGTTAGGATGCACCCCATTTGTCTTGACTGTTTCACAAATTTTCAAGAAAACAGACAAGTGTTGATTGGGGTTTTCAAGAGGGCCTCCTCCATAAGAGCAATTGTTCTGCACCAAAGTGATGAGTTAAGACTTCAACTCGAAATTGTTTGCATGAACATTTGGGGTGAGGATGCTGCTTCCATAGTGTCTGGAATTAGGGATGGTGTAAGAGGCCAACACCCTCCTAGCAGGTTGACCAATGTTGTTGGCAACCTCTTCGGTGGGGTTGTGCATGCTATCTTCCATGATGTGGTCTAGGTCTGCTTCTGATGACTCATCTTCACCAACTACTCTCTTCCCTCTGGCTTCTCTTCTCAATCTTAGAAGAGTTCTTTCTGGCTCAAAATCAAAGGAAATTGATGTTGCTTCCCTTCCTCCTGGCATAAACAGAACAATGACAAACCAAAAATAAAATGATCACTCTAGTGCTAAAGTGATGTTAGAGTTAGCTGACACAAAGTGTCGAACAGTTAGTAAGCTTAAACAAAACAAAAGAAAAGTGCTTAATCTAAAGTATCACCAACTTAATCATTGTTAATTTGAATCAATCCCTAGCAACGGCGCCAAAAATAACTTGATGAGCTGGAAATTTACACAACATAAATTCATTTGGCAAGTGTACCGAATTTCCAAGTAATAACTCACTGATGAGTAAGGTCGATCCCACAGGGATTGATGGATTAAGCAACTTTAGTTAGGTGATTTATCTATCAAGCTAATATTTGATGATGTTGGTGAAATTGAATTAACAGAATGTAAATTGTTGGGAATTAAAGTGCAGAAAGTAAATTGCGAAATGTAGATGGCGAAAACTTAAATGATAAAAAATTTAAAGAGCTGAAACTTAAATGACAAGAAAGTAAAAGTAAGAATGTAAATGACAATGAAAGGTAAATTGCATGAAATGTAAATGGATTTTGGGAGCTGGGAATCAAAGATAACAAGAAACTCAAAGCAATTAAGTAGAGGAAAGATAATGGGTATGATTCATTGGGGATTGGAGATATCATAATCTATCATGAATCAATGGGTCTCCACTTCATTCTCAATTATATGAAGTAGATCTATGGCGGATTGTAGTAATTAAATCCCAATCCTTTGGTGATTCAATTTCTCTTAACACAATCAATTGCCAATTCCTTAATCTAATTTTTCATCAGAAGAGGTTAAGTTCAATTCTTTAGTCCATAAGCTACACAAGTTCTCAGGATCTCAATTCAAACCAGAAATTTATTGATCAAAAGAGTTATGAGGGAAAGAGCTTCAAACTAATTTCTATGATTCTCCTTTCGAGGCTTGATGAGCGGATATTTTATACGCTTTTTGGGGGTAATTTCATATAGATTTTAGCATGTTTTTATTAGTTTTTAATAGAATTTTATTAGTTTTTAAGCAAAAATCATATTTCTGGACTTTACTATGAGTTTGTGTGTTTTTATGTGATTTCAGGTATTTTCTGACTGAAATTGAGGGAGCTGAGCAAAAATCTGATTTAGGCTGAAAAAGGACTGCTGATGTTGTTGGATTTTGACCTCCCTGCACTCGGAATGGATTTTTTGGAGATACAGGAGTCCAATTGCTCGCTCTCAATTGGGTTGGAAAGTAGACATCCAGGGCTTTCCAGCAATATATAATAGTCCATACTTTGCGCGAAGATAGATGACGTAAACTGGCGTTCAACGCCAGTTCCATGCTGCAGTCTGGCGTCCAGCGCCAGAAACAGGTTACAAGTTGGAGTTCAACGCCAAAAACACGTTACAACCTAGCGTTCAACTCCAGAAACAGCTCAGGCACGTGAGAAGCTTAAGTCTCAGCCCCAGCACACACCAAGTGGGCCCCAAAAGTGGATTTTTGCACCAATTACCTTAGTTTACTCATTTTCTGTAAACCTAGGTTACTAGTTTAGTATTTAAACAACTTTTAGAGACTTATTTTACACCTCATGACATTTTTAGATCTGAAATTTATACTCTTTGACGGCATGAGTCTCTAAACTCCATTGTTGGGGGTGAGAAGTGGTGCACGAAATTGTGATCACTACTTTTCACAACTCAAATAATCCCTAGTAATGGCCCCAAAGACTTGGTGCTCAATACCATGGCATAAACACAACTTCGCACAACTAACCAGCAAGTGCACTGGGTCGTCCAAGTAATAAACCTTACGCGAGTAAGGGTCGATCCCACGGAGATTGTTGGTATGAAGCAAGCTATGGTCACCTTGTAAATCTTAGTCAGGCAGACTCAAATGGTTATGGATGATAGATGAATAAAACATAAAGATAAAGATAGAGATACTTATGCAATTCATTGGTGAGAACTTCAGATAAGCGTATGAAGATGCTTTGTCCCTTCCGTCTCTCTGCTTTCCTACTGTCTTCATCCAATCCTTCTTACTCCTTTCCATGGCAAGCTGTATGCAAGGGTTTCACCGTTGTCAGTGGCTACCTCCCATCCTCTCAGTGGAAATGTTCAACGCACCCTGTCACGGCACGGCTATCCAGCTGTCGGTTCTCGATCATGTCAGAATAGAATCCAGTGATTCTTTTGCGTCTGTCACTAACGCCCCACAATCGCGAGTTTGAAGCACGTCACAGTCATTCAATCATTGAATCCTACTCAGAATACCACAGACAAGGTTTAGACCTTCCGGATTCTCTTGAATGCCGCCATCAATTCTAGCCTATACCACGAAGATTCCGGTTAAAGAATCCAAGAGATAAACATTAGAGCCTTGTTTGCTTGTAGAACAGAAGTGGTTGTCAGTCACTTGTTCATAAGTGAGAATGATGATGAGCGTCACATAATCATCACATTCATCAAGTTCTTGAGTGCGAATGAATATCTTGGAATAAGAACAAGCTGAATTGAATAGAAGAACAATAGTAATTGCATTAATACTCGAGGTACAGCAGAGCTCCACACCTTAATCTATGGTGTGTAGAAACTCCACCGTTGAAAATACATAAGAACAAGGTCTAGGCATGGCCGTGAGGCCAGCCTCCCAGTGATCAAAAGATTCAAAGATCTCCAGATGAAAAATACAATAGTAAAGGGTCCTATTTATAGGGAACTAGTAGCTTAAGAATTACAAAGATGAGTAAAAGACATAAAAATCCACTTCCGGGCCCACTTTGTGTGTGCTTGGGCTGAGCATTGAAGCATTTTCGTGTAGAGACTCTTCTTAGAGTTAAACGCCAGCTTTTGTGCCAGTTTGGGCGTTTAACTCCCACTTTGGTGCCAGTTTCGGCGTTTAACGCTGGGAATTCTGAGGGTGACTTTGAACGCCGGTTTGGGCCATCAAATCTTGGGCAAAGTATGGACTATCAATATTGCTGGAAAGCCCAGGATGTCTACTTTCCAACGCCGTTGAGAGCGCGCCAATTGGGCTTCTGTAGCTCCAGAAAATCCACTTCGAGTGCAGGGAGGTCAGAATCCAACAGCATCTGCAGTCCTTTTCAGTCTCTGAATCAGATTTTTGCTCAGGTCCCTCAATTTCAGCCAGAAAATACCTGAAATCACAAAAAAACATACAAACTCATAGTAAAGTCCAGAAAAGTGAATTTTAATTAAAAACTAATAAAAATATACTAAAAACTAACTAAATCCTACTAGAAACATACTAAAAACAATGCCAAAAAGCGTATAAATTATCCGCTCATCAAGAATCTCTGCAGCGTCTCGATGAATTAATGCAATCACTTATATTTTTCCATTCAAATATGTGTGTTCCTATCTAAGATGTTCATTCGTGCTTAATTATAGAGAAGGTGATGATCCGTGGCACTCATCACCTTCCTCAACCCATGAACGTGTGTCTGACAACCACCTCCATTCTACATCAGATTGAATGAATATCTCTTAGATTCCTTAATCAGAATCTTCGGTATAAACCAGATTGATGGCGGCATTCATGAGAATCCAGAAAGTCTAAACCTTGTCTGTGGTATTCTGAGTAGGATTCTGGGATTGGATGGCTGTGACGAGCTTCAAACTCGCTAGTGTTGGGCGTGATGACAAACGCAAAAGAATCAATGGATTCTATTCCGACATGATCGAAAACCAACAGCTGATTAGCCATGCTGTGACATAGCATTTGGACCATTTTCACTGAGAGGATGGGAAGTAGCCATTGACAACGGTGACACCCTACATAGAGCTTGCCATGGAAGGAACCTTGCATTATGGTATTGAGTTGAATATTACATTACAGGAATTCAGAAGACAAAGCATCTCCAAAACCCCAACATATTCTCCATTACTGCACAACAAGTAATTATTTCATGCTCTTTTATTTTTCTAATAATTCAAACTGATAATTATATTTGATATCCTGACTAAGAATAATAAAATAAACATAGCTTGCTTCAAACCAATAATCTCCGTGGGATCGACCCTAACTCACGTAAGGTATTACTTGGACGACCCAGTGCACTTGCTGGTTAGTGGTACGAAATCATAAGAAATCTTGATTTTGATATTGGGATTAAAATTTCGTGCATCAAGGCTCACATAGAAATTCAAATGGATCTAAACCCCTTCCGGTGGTGAATAGATCTATTAAGCACAAAGTTATCCCTTAGCTATAACAAGCGGATTGAGAAGAAGTAGAATTTCATTCATTCATTTGAATTACAATAGAGCTCCTCCCTATAATGATGTGGGTTTTAGTTCATCATTGCTCTGGAAAACTCAAAGAGAAAAAAAAGTACATGAAAAGTAAAACTAAGTACAAAAAGAAAGAAAATCCTAATTTGGATCCTCTATGTAAGAGTCCTCCGCTAAGCTTTCTAGAGTATCCTTCCAGTGTGTGTGTATCCTCCTTTTCAAGTTCAAAATGAGTCTTCAAGTACTTTGATGTGGGCTTTTGGCCTTAGTTGAAGCAAGTTAGGAGTGGCCCTTTTTGAAGTTAACGCTGGCGTTAGCTTACTAACAGAAAGGACTGGTTAACGTTGGCGTTAGCTTACTAACAGAAACGACTGGAGTTCCAGGCTTGGAGATGCGCTTTGGGCTTATCGGACGGCTTACAAGACACCCATCGGAATGAGTCTGTTCCGCCTAGTCTACGGAAAGGCTTGTCACCTTCCGGTAGAGGTGGAACACAAAGCTAATTGGGCTGTGAAGGAATGCAACTCGGGATTAGGGGAGCCGAAATTGAAAGGAAGCTGCAACTACAGGAATTGGAGTGCCTTCGACTAGAAGTATATGAGAACTCAATACTCTACAAAGAAAAGGTGAAGGTGGTGCATGACAAGAATATCAAGAGAAGAGAGTTTAGAGCTGGGGATTTGGTCCTCCTCTATAACTCAAGGCTGAGACTCATGCCAGGAAGGTTGAGGTCAAGGTGGGAAGGACCCTACAGGGTGGAAAAGGCTGAGCCTTATGGAGTCTTCCACTTGAGTCACCTTTCAAGCCCCACCTTCTTCAAGGTAAATGGCCACCGCTTGAAGTTATATCATGATGAGAAGATGAAGAGCAACAAGGAGCTGGAGATCTTCCTCTTGAAGGATCCCGCATAAGAAGAGGACTAAAGCTCATGGACCGTCCAATTTTTATCGCAATATGTACAAGGTGTGCCTATTTAAATATGAATGGTATGATCCAAGTCGCAACAAGGAATACAAAAACACAAGGGCTTTGATATCATTGAAGTTAATGTAACCAGGAAATATAGGCACTACGATCCTTTTATTCTACCTCAAAAGGCACGACATGTATACTATTTGCCTTATCCGGGTTCATGCAAGTCTAGTTAGGTGGTTGTGGTTAAGACTAAACCAAGAAGCCGCATCAAGTCTGATGGGATAGAGGATCAAGAACCTTACCAGATTGATGACTCAACTCCTTCGAAAAAAGGTGGTTGATACAGGTGATCCGATCACCCTTACGTCAGCTGTTATGGATGATGACATCATTGACCTTGGAATAGATGACGGCACACTACCACCAGAGGACGATGATCTTCAAGAAGAAGACGGGGTCGATGGCGACGAAGAAGAGGAAGACGAGTTCGATGATCAGGAAACTACCTCAGAATAGGAGGATGGTAAACCAAAGAAAGAAGATGATGAATTTAAATAGGGTTAATGTAAGTATAATTATATCTTATGTATCCTTTACCAAACTTTGAGAAGAATATAATATAATTAGCATTGTTTTGATATTTCGATTACTATCATTCCGTATTTTTAATTTGTATATATATCATATTTCACATTAGGTTTAAAACACTATTTCAATTATTAATTATCGGGGTACATTATATATGTACGGAAAAAATTATTAAAAAAAATATCTACCATTGGAATTACTGTTGGAACATACCGAGGGTAACAGCCCAACTAATTTTTCAAAAAAAAATTAGAAAAAATATTTTCGTCAGCTTTTACCATCAGATTAATCTGCCAGTAAGGTAGTGCGAAGCCGTATGCTTTGGCGGCAATGTTACTGTCAGAAATTTTTCGACGGTAGGTTGCAACAGTTTTTGTTTTCTTGATATCCATATTCCACAACTAAATCTGACGCAAATTACCGTCGAACGTATAAATCTGATGGTACTTTGTTACTGACGAGATTTATTCCGTCAGATAAATTTCGATAGTACTCAATGTTTTTCTTGTAGTATCGAGTCCTTTATATAGAGTATATGATGAGCGGATAATTTATACGCTTTTTGGCATTGTTTTTAGGTAGTTTTTAGTAAGTTCAAGCTACTTTTAGGGATGTTTTCATTAGTTTTTATGTTAAATTCACATTTCTGGACTTTACTAAGAGTTTGTGTGTTTTTCTGTGATTTCAGGAGATTTCTGGCTGAAATTGAGGGACTTGAGCAAAACTCTGAAAAAGGCTGACAAAAAGGACTGCTGATGCTGTTGGAATCTGACCTCCCTGCACTCGAAATGGATTTTCTGGCGCTATAGAACTCCAAATGGCGCGCTCTCAACAGCGTTGGAAAGTAGACATCCAGAGCTTTCCAGCAATATATAATAGTTCATACTTTATTTGGAAATTGACGACGTAACTTGGCGTTGAACGCCAAGTACATGCTGCTGTCTGGAGTTAAACGCCAGAAACACGTCATGATCCGGAGTTGAACGCCCAAAACACGTTATAACTTGAGTTCAACTCCAAGAGAAGCCTCAGCTCGTGGATAGATCAAGCTCAGCCCAAGCATACACCAAGTGGGCCCCGGAAGTGGATTTATGCATCAATTACTTACTCATGTAAACCCTAGTAGCTATTCTAGTATAAATAGGATAATTTACTATTGTATTAGACATCTTTTGACAGTTTAATCTTTTGACTATTTAGTCTTTGATCATTTGGTCTTTTGATCATTCAGGGGGCTGGCCATTCGGCCATGCCTGAACCTTTCACTTATGTATTTTCAACGGTGGAGTTTCTGCACACCATAGATTAAGGGTGTGGAGCTCTACTGTACCTCAAGTTTCAATACAATTATTATTACTTTCTATTCAATTCTCTTTTATTCTTATTCCAGGATATACGTTGCACAACACTTTGACGAATGTGATGATCCGTGACACTCATCATCATTCTCACCTATGAACGCGCGTGATTGACAACCACTTCCGTTCTACCTTAGGCTGGGCGCATATCTCTTAGATTCCCCAACAGAATCTTCGTGGTATAAGCTAGAATTGATGGCGGCATTCATAAGAATCCGGAAGGTCTAAACCTTGTCTGTGGTATTCCGAGTAGGATTCCGGGATTGAATGACTGTGACGAGCTTCAAACTCCTGAAGGCTGGGCGTTAGTGACAGACGCAAAAGAATCAAGGGATTCTATTCCAACCTGATTGAGAACCGACAGATGATTAGCCATGCTGTGACAGAGCATAGGACCATTTTCACTGAGAGGATGGGATGTAGCCATTGACAATGGTGATGCCCTACATACAGCTTGCCATGGAAAGGAGTAAGAAGGATTGGATGAAAGCAATAAGAAAGTAGAGATTCGAAAGGATTCCAGCATCTCCGCACGCCTATCTAAAATTCCCATTATTGATTTACATAAGTATTTCTATCCCTTTTTTATTTTCTATTTACTATTAATTTTCGAATCCATAAACCAATTTAATCTGCCTAACTGAGATTTACAAGGTGACCATAGCTTGCTTCATACCAACAATCTCTGTGGGATTGACCCTTACTCACGTAAGGTATTACTTGGATGACCCAGTACACTTGCTGGTTAAGTTGAATGGAGTTGTGATCATAAATTCCAATAGAGCCAATTTTTAAATCTCATGCAAATACAAAGAGGATCACAATTTCGTCCACCAAGTTTTTGGCGCCATTGCCGGGGAATAATCAATTTCGAACAACAATTCAAACAATTGTTTCCAACCCACAATGGTGCCAAGTTTTTAATCCGACAACAACACCAAGTTTTTGGCGCCGTTGCCGGGGATTGTTCGAGTATGGACAACTAACGGTTCATCTTGTTGCTCAGATTAGGTAATTTTCTTTTCAAAAACTTTTTCAAAATTTTTCTTTTCTTTTTCGTTTTTTTTTTCAAAAATATTTTCGAAAAAAATTAATAAAAATCCAAAAAAATCATAAAATCATAAAAATCAAAAATATTTTGTGTTTTTTGTTGAGTCTTGAGTCAATTTTTAAGTTTGGTGTCAATTGCATGTTTTTAAAATTTATGCATTAATTTTTCGAAAACTCCATGCATTCATATTGTTCTTCATGATCTTCAAGTTGTTCTTGATAAGTCCTCTTGTTTGATCTTGATGATTTCTTGTTTTGTGTTGTTTGTTGTTTTTCATATACATTTTTCGTTTGTTAGAATCCATGCATTAAAAATTTCTAAGTTTGGTGTCTTGCATGTTTTCTTTGCATCAAAAATTTTTCAAAATTATGTTCTTGATGTTCATCGTGATCTTCAAAGTGTTTTTGGTGTTCATCTTGACATTCATAGTGTTCTTGCATGCATTATGTGTTTGATCCAAAATTTTCATGTTTTGGGTCATGTTTGTGTTTTTCTCTCTCATAATTGAAAAATTCAAAAATCAAAAAATATCTTTTCCTTATTTTTCTCATAATTTTCAAAAATTTGAGTTGACTTAGTCAAAAATTTTCAAAATTAGTTGTTTCTTACAAGTCAAGTCAAATTTTCAATTTCAAAAATCTTATCTTTTCAAAATCTTTTTCAAAAATTATATCCTTTTCAATTTTTTTTCTATTTCTCGAAAATTTCAAAATTCTTTTTCAAAATATTTTCAAAATCTTTTTCTTATCTTTATATCATATTTTCGAAAATTAGCTAACAATTAATGTGATTGATTCAAAATTTGAAGTTTGTTACTTTCTTGTTAAGAAAGGTTCAATCTTTAATTTCTAGAATCTTATCTTGTAGTTTCTTGTTAGCTAAGTCATTTTAAAAATTAAATCTTTTTCAAAATATCTTTTTCTGAAAAAAAAAATCTTATCTTTTATATCTTATCTTTTTCAAAATTTTATCTTTTTCAAATTTTGATTTTAAAATACCTTATCTAACTTCTTATCTTCTTATCTTTTTAAATGTTGATTTCAAATCTTTTTCAATCAACTAACTAACTTTTTGTTTGTTTCTTATCTTTTTCAAAACCACCTAACTACTTTTCCCTCTCTAATTTTCGAAAATATCTCACCTCTTTTTCAAAAAAATTCTTTTTGTTCTAAATTTTGATTTTAATCTTATCTTATCTTTAATTTTCGAAAATTACTAACCCCTTTTTCAAAATTATTTTCGAAAATTCTCCCTCTCTTTTCTTATTTTATTTAATTAATTATTTACTAACACTTCTCTTCACTTCTCTTCATCTAAAAATCCGAACCATTCTCCTTTCCTTATCCCCATTCTTCTTCTACTAACATAAAGGAATCTCTATACTGTGACATAGAGGATTCCTCTTTCTTTTCTTGTTTTCTTCTCTTTCATATGAGCAGGAACAAGGATAAAGGCACTCTTGTTGAAATTGATCCAGAACCTGAAAGGACCCTGAAGAGAAAATTAAGAGAAGCTAAGTTACAACAATCTAAAGGTAACCTTTCAGAAACATTAGAACAAGAGAAGGAGATGGCAGCCGAAAATAATAATAATGCAAGGAGAATGCTTGGTGACTTCACAAAGTCAACATCCAAATTTGATGGAAGAAGCATCTCCATTCCTGCCATTGGAGCCAATAATTTTGAGTTTAAGCCTCAACTAGTTGCTTTAATGCAACAAAACTGCAAGTTCTATGGACTTCCATCTGAAGATCCTTATCAGTTTTTAACTGAGTTCTTGCAGATCTGTGAGACTGTAAAGACGAATGGAGTTGATCCTGAAGTCTACAGAGTCATGCTTTTCCCTTTTGCTGTAAGAGACAGAGCTAGAATATGGTTGGATTCACAACCTAAGGATAGCCTGGACTCCTGGGATAAGCTGGTCACAGCCTTCTTGGATAAATTCTTTCCTCCTCAAAAGCTGAGCAAGCTGAGAGTGGATGTTCAAACCTTCAAACAAAAAGATGGTGAATCCCTCTATGAAGCTTGGAAAAGATACAAGCAGCTGACCAAAAGATGTCCATCTGACATGTTTTCAGAATGGACCATATTAGATATATTCTATTATGGTCTATCTGAATTTTCGAAAATGTCATTGGACCATTGGTGCGCGAAATTGTGAACTATACTTTTTCACAACTCTCATAATCCCTGGTAATGGCTCCAAAAACTTGGTGCGCTCAATACCCTGGCATTACACAACTTCGCACAACTAACCAGCAAGTGCACTGGGTCGTCCAAGTAATAAAACCTTACGTGAGTAAGGGTCGATCCCACGGAGATTGTTAGTAATGAAGCAAGCTATGGTCATCTTGTAAATCTTAGTCAGGCAAACTCAGATATATATGGTGATGAACGAAAATAACATAGAAGATAAAGATAGTGATACTTATGTATATCATTGGTGTATGAGCTTCAGACAAGTGTATGAAGATGCCTTCCCTTCCGTCTCTCTGCTTTCCTACAGCCTTCATCCAATCCTTTCTTACTCCTTTCCATGGCAAGCTCGTATAGGGTCTCACTGTTGTCAGCAGCTACCTCCCATCCTCTCAGTGAAAGCGATTGCATATGTCCTGTCACGGCATAGCGGAATTCATCTGTCGGTTCTCAATCAGGCGCGGAATAGAATCCAGTGATTCTTTTGCGTTATCACTAACGCCCCCGCCCTCAGGGTTTGAAGCACGTCACAGTCATTCAGTCATTGAATCATACTCAGAACACCACAGACAAGGTTAGACCTTCCGGATTCTCTTGAATGCTGCCATCAGGTCCTGCCTATACCACGAAGACTCCGAAGAATCCAAGAGATATTCACTAAGCCTCGAATGCTTGTAGAACAAGAATGGTTGTCAGTCACCTTGTTCATAGGTGAGAGTGGTGATGGGCGTCAATCATCACCATCATCATGTTGAAGAACAAGTGATATCTTGGTAAAAGAACAAGCGGAATTGAATGGAAGAACAATAGTAATTGCATTAATACTCGAGGTACAGCAGAGCTCCACACCCTTAATCTATGGTGTGTAGAAACTCCACCGTTGAAAATACATAAGAACAGGGTCTAGGCATGGCCGAATGGCCAGCCTCCCAAAGATCTAAGATAGCATAAAAGTGAAGATAGCTACCAAAAGTCTGTGTCCACATCTAATAGTAAAAGGTCCTACTTATAGAAAACTAGTACATAGATGAGTAAAAGACATAAAAATCCACTTCCGGGCCCACTTGGTGTGTGCTTGGGCTGAGCAATCAAGGAAATTCGTGTAGAGACCTTTTCTGGAGTTAAACGCCAGCTCCCATGCCAGTTTGGGCGTTTAACTCCAACTTTTATTCCTGTTCCGGCGTTTAACGCTGGAATTCCTGAGGCCGGATTGCTTCGCGGGTTTGGGCCATCAAATCTTGGACAAAGTATGGACTATTATATATTGCTGGAAAGCCCTGGATGTCTACTTTCCAACGCCGTTGAGAGCGCGCCAATTGGGCTTCTGTAGCTCCAGAAAATCCACTTCGAGTGCAGGGAGGTCAGAATCCAACAGCATCTGCAGTCCTTTTTGGTCTCTGAATCAGATTTTTGCTCAGGTCCCTCAATTTCAGCCAGAAAATACCTGAAATCACAGAAAAACACACAAACTCATAGTAAAGTCCAGAAAAGTGAATTTTAAATAAAAACTAATAAAAATGTACTAAAATCTAACTAAAAGATATCAAAAACATACTAAAAACAATGCCAAAAAGTATACAAATTATCCGCTCATCACAACACCAAACTTAAATTGTTGCTTGTCCTCAAGCAACTGAAAATCAAATAAGATCAAAAGAAGAGAATATGCAATGAATTCCAAAAACATCTGTGAAGATCAGTATTAATTAGATGAGCGGGGCTTTTAACCTTCTGTCCCTGAACAGTTTTGGCATCTCAATCTATCCCTTGAAATTCAGAATGGTTGGCTTCTTTAGGAACTCAGAGTCCAGATAGTGTTAATGATTCTCCTAGTAAAGTATGATGATTCTTGAACATAGCTATTTATTGAGTCTTGGCTGTGGCCCAAAGCACTCTGTCTTCCAGTATTACCACCGGATACATACATGCCACAGACACATAATTGGGTGAACCTTTTCAGATTGTGACTCAGCTTTGCTAAAGTCCCCAATTAGAGGTGTCCAGGGTTCTTAAGCACACTCTTATTTGCCTTGGATCACAACTTTATTTCTTTTCTTTTTCTTTCTTTTCTTTCTTTTTTTTCGATTTTTTTTTTTTTTCGGTTTTTTTTTCTCTTTTTTTTTTTTTTTTTTTTTTTGAATAGCTTTTTCTGCTTCAAGAATCATTTTATTGATTTTTCAGATCCTCAGTAACATGTCTCCTTTTTCATCATTCTTTCAAGAGCCAACATTCATGAACCACAAATTCAAGATACATATGCACTGTTTACACATACATTCAGAGAACAAAAATATTGCCACCACATCAAAATAATTAAACTATTATAAAATTCAAAATTCATGCAATTCTTCCTTTTTCAATTAAGCACATTTTTATTCAAGAAAGGTGATGGATTCATAGGACATTCATAACTTTAAGGCATAGACACTAAGACACTAATGATCATAAGACACAAACATGGATAACATAAAGCATAAAATTCGAAAAACAAAGGAATAAAGAACAAGGAAATCAAGGAATGGGTCCACCTTAGTGATGGCGGCTCTTCCTTGCTTTGAAGGTCCTATGGAGTGCTTGAGCTCCTCAATGTCTCTTCCTTGTCTTTGTTGCTCCTCCCTCATGATTCTTTGATCTTCTCTAATTTCATGGAGGAGAATGGAGTGTTCTTGATGCTCCACCCTTAGTTGTCCCATGTTGGAACTTAATTCTCCTAGGGAGGTGTTTAGTTGCTCCCAATAGTTTTGTGGAGGAAAGTTCATCCCTTGAGGAATCTCAGGGATTTCTTGATGAGAGGGGTCTCTTGTGTATTCCATCCTTTTCTTGGTGATGGGCTTGTCCTCATCAATGGAGATGTCACCCTCTATGTCAACTCCAACTGAATAACAGAGGTGACAAATGAGGTGAGGAAAGGCTAACCTTGCCACAGTGGAGGTCTTGTCTGCCACTTTATAGAGTTCTTGAGCTATAACCTCATGAACCTCTATTTCCTCTCCAATCATGATACTATGGATCATGATGGCCCGGTCTATGGTAACTTCGGACCGGTTGCTAGTGGGAATGATTGAGCGTTGTATGAACTCTAACCATCCTCTAGCCACGGGCTTGAGGTCATGCCTTCTCAATTGGACCGGCTTTCCTCTTGAATCTTGCTTCCATTGTGCGCCCTCTTCACATATGACTGTGAGGACTTGGTCCAACCTTTGATCAAAGTTGACCCTTCTAGTGAAAGGATGCTCATCTCCTTGCATCATAGGCAAGTTGAACGCCACCCTCACACTCTCCGGACTAAAATCCAAGTATTTCCCCCGAACCATAGTAAGATAATTCTTTGGATTCGGGTTCACACTTTGGTCATGGTTCTTTGTGATCCATGCATTGGCATAGAACTCTTGAACCATCAAGATTCCAACTTGTTGAATGGGGTTGGTGAGAACTTCCCAACCTCTTCTTTGGATCTCATGGCGGATCTCCGGATATTCACCCTTTTTGAGTAAAAAGGGGACTTCGGGGATCACCTTCTTCAAGGCCACAACTTCATAGAAGTGGTCTTGATGCACCTTTGAGAGAAATCTATCCATCTCCCATGACTCGGAGGTGGAAGCTTTTGCTTTCCCTTTCCTCTTTTAGAGGTTTCTCCGGCCTTTGGTGCCATAATGGTTATGGAAAAACGAAAAAGCAACGCTTTTACCACACCAAACTAAAATGTTTGCTCGTCCTCGAGCAAAAGAAGAAAGAAAGGAGTAGAAGAAGAAGAAATGAGGAAGAGGGGGAGGGTAGTGTGTTCGGCCATTTGAGGGTGGGTTTGGGAGGGAAAGTGGTTTGAATTTGAAGGGTGAGGTTGGTGGGGTTTTATGAAGGATGGATGTGAGTGGTGAAGAGAAAGATGGGATTTGATAGGTGAGGGGTTTTTGGGGAAGAGGTGTTGAGGTGATTGGTGAATGGGGGAAGAAGAGAGAGAGTGATGGTAGGGTCCTGTGGGGTCCACAGATCCTGTAGTGTCAAGGAAAAGTCATCCTTGCACCAAATGGCATCAAAATCCACGTTTTGACCCATTTCTGGCGTTAAACGCCGGGCTGGTGCCCATTCCTGGCGTTTAACGCCAGGTTGTTGCCCTTTACTGGCGTTTAACGCCAGTCTGGTGCCCTTTTCTGGCGTTAAACGCCCAGAAAGGTGCCAGACTGGGCGTTAAACGCCCAACTGCTAGGCTGACTGGCGTTTGAACGCCAGCAGCATCTTCCTCCAGGGTGTGCTGTTTTTCTTCCTGTTTTTCATTTTGTTTTTGCTTTTTTCATTGTTTTTGTGACTTCTTATGATCATCAACCTACAAAAAAGATAAAATAACAAAAGAAATAATTAATTATAAAACATTGGGTTGCCTCCCAACAAGCGCTTCTTTAGTGTCATTAGCTTGACAGAGGACTCCCATGGAGCCTCAGAAACACTCAGAACCGTGTTGAAACCTCCCAACACCAAACTTAGAGTTTGAATGTGGGGTTTCAACACCAAACTTAGAGTTTGGTTGTGGCCTCCCAACACCAAACTTAGAGTTGGACTGTGGGGGCTCTGCTTGGCTCTGTTTTGAGAGAAGCTCTTCATGCTTCTTCTCCATGATGACAGAGGGATATCCTTGGGCCTTAAACACCATGGATTCTTCATTCACTTGAATGATCAACTCTCCTCTATCAACATCAATCACAGCCTTTGCTGTGGCTAGGAAGGGTCTGCCAAGGATGATGGATTCATCCATGCACTTCCCAGTCTCTAGGACTATGAAATCAGTAGGAATGTAATGGTTTTCAACCTTAACCAGAACATCCTCTACAAGTCCATGGGCTTGTTTTCTTGAGTTGTCTGCCATTTCTAGTGAGATTTTTGCAGCTTGCACCTCAAAGATCCCTAATTTCTCCATTACAGAGAGGGGCATGAGGTTTACACTTGACCCTAAGTCACACAAGGCCTTCTTGAAGGTCATGGTGCCTATGGTACAAGGTATAGAAAACTTCCCAGGATCCTGCCTCTTTTGAGGCAGTTTCTGCCTAGACAGGTCATCCAGTTCTTTGGTGAGCAAGGGAGGTTCATCTTCCCAAGTCTCATTTCCAAATAACTTGTCATTTAGCTTCATGATTGCTCCAAGGTATTTAGCAACTTGCTCTTCAGTGACATACTCATCCTCTTCAGAGGAAGAATACTCATCAGAGCTCATGAAAGGCAGTAGCAAGTCCAAGGGAATCTCTATGGTCTCAGTCTGAGCCTCAGATTCCCAGGTTCCTCATTGGGGAACTCATTAGAGGCCAGTGGACGTCCAGTGAGGCCTTCCTCAGTGGCGTTCACTGCCTCTTCTTCCTCCCAGAATTCGGCCATGTTTATGGCTTTGCACTCTCCTTTTGGATTTTCTTCAGTGTTACTTGGGAGAGTGCTTGGAGGAAGTTCAGTAATTTTCTTGCTCAGCTGACCCACTTGTCCTTCCAAATTCCTAATGGAAGATCTAGTTTCAGTCATGAAACTTTGAGTGGTTTTGATCAGATCAGAGACCATGGTTGCTAAGTCAGAATTATTCTGCTTAGAGCTCTCTGTCTGTTGCTGAGAAGATGATGGAAAAGGCTTGCCATTGTTAAACCTGTTTCTTCCACCATTGTTATTGAAACCTTGTTGAGGTCTCTCGTGATTCTTCCATGAAAGATTTGGGTGATTTCTCCATGAAGAATTATAGGTGTTACCATAGGGTTCTCCTAGGTAATTTACCTCTTCCATGGAAGGGTTCTCAGGATCATAAGCTTCTTCCTCAGATGAAGCTTCCTTAGTACTGTTTGGTGCATTTGCATTCCAGACAGACTTTGAGAAATCAAATTGACTTGTTGAGTCAATATTTTATTCTGGGCCAAAATGGCATTCAGAGTGTCAATATCAAGAACTCCTTTCTTCTGACTAGTCCCATTGTTCACAGGATTTCTTTCAGAAGTGTACATGAATTGGTTATTTGCAACCATTTCAATCAGTTCTTGAGCTTCAGTAGGCGTCTTCTTCAGATGAAGAGATCCTCCTGCAGAGCTATCCAAGGACATCTTAGATAGTTCAGAGAGACCATCATAGAAAATACCTATGATGCTCCATTCAGAAAGCATGTCAGAAGGACATTTTCTGATTAATTGTTTGTATCTTTCCCAAGCTTCATAGAGGGATTCTCCATCCTTTTGTCTAAAGGTTTGGACTTCCACTCTAAGCTTACTCCATCTTTGTGGTGGAAAGAATTTTGCCAAGAAGGCATTGACTAGCTTTTCCCATGAGTCCAGGCTTTCTTTAGGTTGAGAGTCCAACCATATTCTAGCTCTGTCTCTTACAGCAAAAGGGAATAGCATCAGTCTATAGACTTCAGGGTCAACCCCATTAGTCTTGACTGTGTCACAGATTTGCAAGAATTCAGCTAAAAACTGATGAGGATCTTCCATTGGAAGTCCATGGAACTTGCAATTCTGTTGCATTAGAGAAACTAATTGAGGCTTAAGCTTAAAGTTGTTTGCTCCAATGGCAGGGATAGAGATGCTTCTCCCATAAAAATCAGGAGTAGGTGCAGTAAAGTCACCCAGCACCTTCCTTGCATTGTTTGCATTGTTGTTGTTTTCTGCTGCCATGTTTTCTTCCTTGAAGAATTCGGTCAGGTCCTCTAAAGAGAGTTGTGCTTTGGCTTCTCTTAGCTTTCTCTTCAAAGTCCTTTCAGGTTCAGGATCAGCTTCAACAAGAATGCCTTTGTCCTTGCTCCTGCTCATATGAAAGAGAAGGGAACAAGAAAATGTGGAATCCTCTATGTCACAGTATAGAGATTCCTTTAAGTGTCAGAGGAAAAGAGAAATAGAAAGAAGAAGGAGAAGATAAATTCGAACTTTAGTTAGATAAGGTTCGAATTGTGCATTGAGAAGGAGTGGCACTCCATAAATAGAAGGATGTGGGAAGGAGGGAAGTTTATTTTCGAAAATCAAGTGAAAAATTTTAAAATTATTTTGAAAAACATTAATTAATTTTCGAAAATAAAAGTGGAAAAGAATTAAGTGATTTTTGAAAAAGAATTTGAAATTAGAAATTAAGAAGATTTGATTGAAAGTTATTTTGAAAAAGATGTGGTTAAGAAGATATGAAAAAAAATGTGATTGAGAAGATATGATTTGAAAACTATTTGAAAAGATATGATTTTAAAAACAATTTGAAAAGATATGATTTTAAAAATTGATGACTTGCCTAACAAGAAAAGATATGATTCAAACATTAAAAACCTTTCTCAACAGAAAAGGTAACAAATTTGAGATGTTCAATCAAATCATTAATTGTTAGTAAGTATCTTTTAAAAAGGAAAGAAATTGATTTTGAAAACATTTGATTGAAAAGATTTGATTTGAAAAAGATTTGATTTTGAAAAATTTGAAAAAAATTGATTTGAAAACAAAATCTTCTCCCTAGCACCATCCTGGCGTTAAACGCCCAGAATGGTATACATTCTGGCGTTTAACGCCCAAAATGCTACCTCTTTGGGCGTTAAACGCCCAACCAGGTACCCTGGCTGGCGTTTAAACGCCAGTCTGCCTTCTTCACTGGGCATTTTTGAATGCTCAGCTTTTTCTGTATAATTCCTCTGCAGTATGTTCTAAATCTTCAATTCTTTGTATCATTGACTTGAAAAGACACAAATTAAAAATATTTTTGGATTTTTAATAATCAAAATGCAACAAGAATCAAATAACAATGCATGCAAGACACCAAACTTAGCAGTTTGTGTACTACTGACACTAACAATATGAGAATGCATATGAGACACAAAAAAAATACTTCAAGTCAATAGAATTCAAAGATTAGAACACAAAATATATGCATGGATTCGAAAAATATAACAAAGACATGCATTTGACACCAAACTTAAGATGAGACTCTAGACTCAAACAAGAAATATTTTTGGATTTTTATGGTTTTGTAATTTTTTTTTTTTGTGATTTTCGAAAATTTAAGTGAAAACATCAAAATTCTTAATGAGAATTCTAGGAATCAGTGCAATGCTAGTCTAAGACTCCGGTCCAGGAATTAGACATGGCTTCACAGCCAGCCAAGCTTTCAAAGAAAGCTTCGGTCCAAAACACTAGACATGACCAAGGTCAGCCAAGCCTTAGCAAATCACTGCTCCAACAGCAAGATTGATACGAAATTAACAAGCTCTTGTGGTGATAAGTTGAAACCTCGGTCCAATCAGATTAGACATGGCTTCTCAGCCAGCCAGATTTCAACAAATCATCATGAAACTCTAGAATTCACCTTCAAGAATTTCGAAAAAAAATACCTAATCTAAGCAACAAGATGAACCGTCAGTTGTCCAGCCTAAACAATCCGGGCAATAACACCAAAAATTTGATGTTGTTGCCGGATCTTGGCTCTGATGTTACCAAAAGCTTGCTCAAAACATGAACAATCCCCGGCAACGGCGCCAAAAACTTGGTGCGCGAAATTGTGAACTATACTTTTTCACAACTCTCATAATCCCTGGTAATGGCTCCAAAAACTTGGTGCGCTCAATACCCTGGCATTACACAACTTCGCACAACTAACCAGCAAGTGCACTGGGTCGTCCAAGTAATAAAACCTTACGTGAGTAAGGGTCGATCCCACGGAGATTGTTAGTAATGAAGCAAGCTATGGTCATCTTGTAAATCTTAGTCAGGCAAACTCAGATATATATGGTGATGAACGAAAATAACATAGAAGATAAAGATAGTGATACTTATGTATATCATTGGTGTATGAGCTTCAGACAAGTGTATGAAGATGCCTTCCCTTCCGTCTCTCTGCTTTCCTACAGCCTTCATCCAATCCTTTCTTACTCCTTTCCATGGCAAGCTCGTATAGGGTCTCACTGTTGTCAGCAGCTACCTCCCATCCTCTCAGTGAAAGCGATTGCATATGTCCTGTCACGGCATAGCGGAATTCATCTGTCGGTTCTCAATCAGGCGCGGAATAGAATCCAGTGATTCTTTTGCGTTATCACTAACGCCCCCGCCCTCAGGGTTTGAAGCACGTCACAGTCATTCAGTCATTGAATCATACTCAGAACACCACAGACAAGGTTAGACCTTCCGGATTCTCTTGAATGCTGCCATCAGGTCCTGCCTATACCACGAAGACTCCGAAGAATCCAAGAGATATTCACTAAGCCTCGAATGCTTGTAGAACAAGAATGGTTGTCAGTCACCTTGTTCATAGGTGAGAGTGGTGATGGGCGTCAATCATCACCATCATCATGTTGAAGAACAAGTGATATCTTGGTAAAAGAACAAGCGGAATTGAATGGAAGAACAATAGTAATTGCATTAATACTCGAGGTACAGCAGAGCTCCACACCCTTAATCTATGGTGTGTAGAAACTCCACCGTTGAAAATACATAAGAACAGGGTCTAGGCATGGCCGAATGGCCAGCCTCCCAAAGATCTAAGATAGCATAAAAGTGAAGATAGCTACCAAAAGTCTGTGTCCACATCTAATAGTAAAAGGTCCTACTTATAGAAAACTAGTACATAGATGAGTAAAAGACATAAAAATCCACTTCCGGGCCCACTTGGTGTGTGCTTGGGCTGAGCAATCAAGGAAATTCGTGTAGAGACCTTTTCTGGAGTTAAACGCCAGCTCCCATGCCAGTTTGGGCGTTTAACTCCAACTTTTATTCCTGTTCCGGCGTTTAACGCTGGAATTCCTGAGGCCGGATTGCTTCGCGGGTTTGGGCCATCAAATCTTGGACAAAGTATGGACTATTATATATTGCTGGAAAGCCCTGGATGTCTACTTTCCAACGCCGTTGAGAGCGCGCCAATTGGGCTTCTGTAGCTCCAGAAAATCCACTTCGAGTGCAGGGAGGTCAGAATCCAACAGCATCTGCAGTTCTTTTTGGTCTCTGAATCAGATTTTTGCTCAGGTCCCTCAATTTCAGCCAGAAAATACCTGAAATCACAGAAAAACACACAAACTCATAGTAAAGTCCAGAAAAGTGAATTTTAAATAAAAACTAATAAAAATGTACTAAAATCTAACTAAAAGATATCAAAAACATACTAAAAACAATGCCAAAAAGTATACAAATTATCCGCTCATCAACCATTCTGCAGGTGGATCTATTCACCTAAAGAAAACACCTGAAGAGGCTCAAGAACTCATTGATATGGTTGCAAACAACCAATTCATGTACACTTCTGAGAGGAATTCCGTGAATAATGGGATACCTCAGAAGAAAGGAGTTCTTGAAATTGATGCTCTGAATGCCATATTGGCTCAGAACAAAGTGTTGACTCAACAGGTCAACATGATCTCTCAAAATCTGAATGGATGGCAACATGCATCCAACAGTACTAAAGAGGCAGCTTCTGAAGAAGCTTATGATCCTGAGAACCCTGCCATGGCAGAGGTTAATTACATGGGTGAACCTTATGGAAATACCTATAACTCATCATGGAAAAATCATCCAAATTTCTCATGGAAGGATCAACAAAAGCCTCAACAAGGCTTTAACAATAGTAGACGTAATAGGCTGAGCAATAGCAAGCCTTTCCCATCATCTTCTCAGCAATAGGCAGAGAATTCTGAACAAAACACTTCTAATCTAGCCAATCTAGTCTCTGATCTGTCAAAAGCCACTTTTAGTTTCATGAGTGAAACAAGATCCTCCATCAGAAATCTGGAGGCACAAGTGGGCCAGCTGAGTAAGAAAGTCATTGAAACTCCTCCCAGTATTCTCCCAAGCAATACAGAAGAGAATCCAAAAGGAGAGTGCAAGGCCATTGATATAATCAATATGGCCGAATGCACAAGGAAGGAGGAGGACGAAAATCCTAGTGAGGAAAACCTCCTGGGACGTCCCTCAAGCAAGAAGGAGTTTTCTATTAAGGATCCAAAGGAATCTGAGGCTCATATAGAGACCATAGAGATTCCATTAAATCTCCTTTTGCCATTCATGAGCTCTGAAGACTATTCTTCCTCTGAAGAGGATGAAGATGTAACTGGAGAGCAAGTTGCTCAATACTTAGGAGCTATCATGAAGCTGAATGCCAAGTTGTTTGGTAATGAGACTTGGGAAAGTGAACCTCCCTTGCTCATTAGTGAACTGGATACCTGGATTCAGCAAATTCTACCTCAAAAGAAACAAGATCCTGGCAAGTTCTTAATACCTTGTACCATAGGCACCATGACCTTTGAAAAAGCTCTATGTGATCTTGGGTCAGGGATAAATCTTATGCCACTCTCTGTAATGGAGAAACTGGGGATCATTGAGGTACAACCGGCCTTGTTCTCATTACAATTGGCAGACAAGTCATTGAGACAAGCTTATGGAATAGTGGAGGATGTGTTAGTAAAGGTTGAAGGCCTTTACATCCCTGCTGATTTCATAATCTTAGACACTAGGAAGGAAGAGGATGATTGCATCATCCTTGGAAGACCTTTCCTAGCTACAGCAGGAGCTGTGATAGATGTCAACAGAGGTGAATTAGTCCTTCAATTGAATGGGGACTACCTTGTGTTTAAGGCACATGGCCATCCCTCTGTGACAAAAGAGAGTAAGCATAAAGAGCTTCTCTCAGTTCAGAGTCAAGAAGAGCCCCCACAGTCAAACTCTAAGTTTGGTGTTGGGAGGCCACAACCAAACTCTAAATTTGGTGTCAAGACCCTATATCCAAACTCTAAGTTTGGTGTTGGGACTATACAACATTGACCTGATCACGTTGTGGCTCCATGAGAGCCATTGTCAAGCTATTGACATTAAAGAAGCGCTTGTTGGGAGGCAACCCAATTTTATTTATCTAATTTTTATTTTATATTATTTTATTGTTATTTTGTGTCTTATTAGGTACATGATCATGTGGAGTCACGAAAAAAATATAAAAATTAAAAACAGAATCAAAAACAGCAGAAAAAAATCACACCCTGGAGGAAGCACAGGCTGGCGTTCAACGCCAGTAAGAAGCATCTGGCTGGCGTTCAACACCAGAACAGAGCATGAATCTGGCGCTGAACGCCAGAAACAAGCAACATTCTGGTGCTGAACGCCAGGAATGTGCCTAGAGGAAAAGCTGGCGCTGAACGCCAGTAACAAGTATGAAACTAGCGTTCAACGCCAGAAACATGCTTTACATGGGCGTTGAACGCCCAGAACGTGCACCACTCGGCGTTTAAATGCCAGAATGGTATGCAAAGGCATTTTACATGCCTATTTGGTGCAGGGATGGAATTCCTTGACACCTCAGGATCTGTGGACCCCACAGGATCACCTCAGGATCTGTGGACCCCACAGGATCCCCACCTACTATATTCCCACCTTACCTCCTAATCCTATTTTCACTCTTCCCCATAAACCCCACCTACCTTCAAAATTCAAAAATATTTTCCCACCCAATCCCACCCTAAATGGCCGAACCTACCCTCCCCCATCTCCCTATATATACCCTTCCATTCTACTTCATTTTCACACAACACTACCCCCTCTACTATACCTTGGCCGAACCCACACTCCACCTTCTCCTCCATATTTTCTTCTTCTTCTTCTTCTCTTCTTTCTTCTCTTGCTCGAGGGCAAGCAATATTTTAAGTTTGTTGTGGTAAAAGCATAAGCTTTTTTGTTTTTCCATTACCATCAAAGGCACCTAAGGCCGGAGAATCCTCTAGAAAAGGAAAAGGGAAGACAAAAGCTTTCACCTCCGAGTCATGGGAGATGGAAAAATTCATCTCCAAGAGCCATCAAGACCACTTCTATGATGTTGTGGCAAAGAAGAAGGTGATCCCTGAGGTCCCTTTCAAGCTCAAGAAAAATGAGTATCCGGAGATCCGACATGAAATCCGAAAAAGAGGTTGGGAAGTCCTAACCAACCCCATGCAACAAGTCAGAATCTTAATGGTCAAGAGTTCTATGCCAATGCATGGATCACTAGGAACCATGATCAAAGTATGAACCCGAGTCCAAAAAATTATCTCACAATGGTTCGGGGGAATTACTTAGATTTTAGTCCGGAAAATGTGAGGTTGGCGTTCCACTTGCCCATGATGCAAGGAGATGAACGCCCCTACACTAGAAGGGTCAACTTTAATCAAAGGTTGGACCAAGTTCTTATGGACATATGTGTGGAAGGAGCTCAATGGAAGAGAGACTCCGAAGGCAAGCCAGTTCAACTGAAAAGACTGGACCTCAAGCTTGTAGCTAGAGGATGGTTGGAGTTCATTCAACGCTCCATTATTCCCACTAGCAACCGATCTGAAGTTACTGTGGATCGGGCCATCATGATTCATAGCATCATGATTGGAGAGGAAGTAGAAGTTCATGAAGTCATCTCCAATGAAATCTACAAAATAGCCGAAAAGCCCTCCACCATGGCAAGGCTAGCTTTTCCTCACCTTATTTTCCATCTATGTTACTCAGCTGGAGTTATCATAGAAGGAGACATCTCCATTGAAGAGGATAAGCCCATCACCAAGAAGAGGATGGAGCAAGCAAGAGAGACCCTCCACGGTTCTCAAGAGATGCATGAGGAAGCTCATCATCAAGAAATCCCTGAGATGCCTCAAGGGCTGCACTTTCCTCCCAACAACTATTGGGAACAACTCAACACTTCCTTAGAAGATTTGAGCCACAATGTGGAACAATTAAGGGTGGAACATCATGAGCACTCCATCATTCTCCATGAAATAAGAGAAGATCAAAGAGCAATGAGGGAGGAGCAACAAAGGCAAGGAAGGGACATAGAAGAGCTTAAGAACATTGTTGGTCCTTCAAGAAGAAGACGCCACTAAGGTGGATTCATTCCTTGTTCTTATTTCTTTCTGTTTTTCAGTTTTTATGCTTCATGTCTATCTATGTTTTGTGTCTCTACTTCATGATCATTAGTATGTAGTAACCATGTCTTAAAGCTATGAATAAAATCCATTAATCCTTCACCTCTCTTAAATGAAAAATGTTTTAATTCAAAAGAACAAGAAGTACATAAATTTCAAATTTATCCTTGAATTTAATTTAATTATATTGATGTGGTGACAATACTTTTTTGTTTTCTGAATGAATGCTTGAACAGTGCATATTTTTTATCTTGTTGTTTATGAATGTTAAAACTATTGGCTCTTGAAAGAATGATGAACAAAGAGAAATGTTATTGATGATCTGAAAAATCATGAAATTGATTCTTGAAGCAAGAAAAAGCAGTGAAAAAAGAAAGCTTGCAAAAAAAAATAGAAAGAAAAAGAAAAAGCAAGCAGAAAAAGTCAATAGCCCTTAAAACCAAAAGGCAAGGGTAAAAAAAGATCCAAGGCATTGAGCATCAATGGATAGGAGGGCCCAAGGAATTAAAATCCAGGCCTAAGCGGCTAAATTAAGCTGTCCCTAACCATGTGCTTGTGTCATGAAGGTCCAAGTGAAAAGCTTGAGACTGAGTGATTAAAGTCGTGATCCAAAGCAAAAAGAGTGTGCTTAAGAGCTCTGGACACCACTAACTGGGGACTCTAGCAAAGCTGAGTCACAATCTGAAAAGGTTCACCCAGTTATGTGTCTGTGGCATTTATGTATCCGGTGGTAATACTGGAAAACAAAATGCTTAGGGCCACGGCCAAGACTCATAAGTAGCTGTGTTCAAGAATCAACATGCTTAACTAGGAAAGTCAATAACACTATCCGAAATTCTAAGTTCCTAGAGAAGCCAATCATTCTAAACTTCAAAGGAAAAAGTGAGATGCCAAAACTGTTCAGAGGCAAAAAGCTACAAGTCCCGCTCATCAAATTAGAATTAATATTCATTAATATTTTGGAATTTATAGTATATTCTCTTCTTTTTATCCTATTTGATTCTCAGTTGCTTGGGGACAAGCAACAATTTAAGTTTGGTGTTGTGATGAGCAGATAATTTATACGCTTTTTGGCATTGTTTTTAGGTAGTTTTTAGTAAGTTCAAGCTACTTTTAGGGATGTTTTCATTAGTTTTTATGTTAAATTTACATTTCTGGACTTTACTATGAGTTTGTGTGTTTTTCTGTGATTTCAGGAGATTTCTAGCTAAAATTGAGGGACTTGAGCAAAACTCTGAAAAAGGCTGACAAAAAGGACTGCTAATGCTGTTGGAATCTGACTTCCCTGCACTCGAAATGGATTTTCTGGAGCTACAGAACTCCAAATAGCGCGCTCTCAACGGCGTTGGAAAGTAGACATCCAGAGCTTTCCAGCAATATATAATAGTTCATACTTTATTCGGAAATTGACGACGTAACTTGGCGTTGAACGCCAAGTACATGCTGCTGTCTGGAGTTAAACGCCAGAAACACGTCATGATCCGGAGTTGAACGCCCAAAATACGTTATAACTTGGAGTTCAACTCCAAGAGAAGCCTCAGCTCGTGGATAGATCAAGCTCAACCCAAGTATACACCAAGTGGGCCCCGGAAGTGGATTTATGCATCAATTACTTACTCATGTAAACCCTAGTAGCTATTCTAGTATAAATAGGATAATTTACTATTGTATTAGACATCTTTTGACAGTTTAATCTTTTGACTGTTTAGTCTTTGATCATTCGGTCTTTTAATCATTCAGGGGGCTGGCCATTCGGCCATGCCTGAACCTTTCACTTATGTATTTTCAACGGTGGAGTTTCTGCACACCATAGATTAAGGGTGTGGAGCTCTGCTGTACCTCAAGTTTCAATACAATTATTATTACTTTCTATTCAATTCTCTTTTATTCTTATTCCAAGATATACGTTGCACAACACTTTGACGAATGTGATGATCTGTGGCACTCATCATCATTCTCACCTATGAACGCGCGTGATTGATAACCACTTCCGTTCTACCTTAGGCCGGGCGCATATCTCTTAGATTCCCCAACAGAATCTTCGTGGTATAAGCTAGAATTGATGGCGGCATTCATGAGAATCCGGAAGGTCTAAACCTTGTCTGTGGTATTCCGAGTAGGATTCCGGGATTGAATGACTGTGACGAGCTTCAAACTCCTGAAGGCTGGGCGTTAGTGACAGACGCAAAAGAATCAAGAGATTCTATTCCAACCTGATTGAGAATCGACAGATGATTAGCCGTGCTGTGACAGAGCATAGGACCATTTTCACTGAGAGGATGGGATGTAGCCATTGACAACGGTGATGCCCTACATACAGCTTGCCATGGAAAGGAGTAAGAAGGATTGGATGAAAGCAATAAGAAAGTAGAGATTCGAAAGGATTCCAACATCTCCGCACGCCTATCTGAAATTTTCACTATTGATTTACATAAGTATTTCTATCCCTTTTTTATTTTCTATTTACTATTAATTTTCGAATCCATAAACCAATTTAATCTGCCTAACTGAGATTTACAAGGTGACCATAGCTTGCTTCATACCAACAATCTCTGTGGGATCGACCCTTACTCACGTAAGGTATTACTTGGATGACCCAGTACACTTGCTGGTTAAGTTGAATGGAGTTGTGATCATAAATTCCAATAGAGCCAATTTTTAAATCTCATGCAAATACAAAGAGGATCACAATTTCGTCCACCAGTATACCAACACTAAATTAAATCAATTGGGATCGATTTATGTTGTTTGCGTTTCAGTGTAAATTGAATCTATTCTAAGACTTTCTCTCTTGTAAATTGAATTCATTTGTTTCGATTTATCATGAATTGCGTGGGTGAAAAAGCTTATCATAATAAATCGAATCTAGCTGTTTTGATTTACTACTGCTCTTGTTATATAAATCAAATTCATTTGATTCGATTTACATTAAAAAAATCTTAAATTAAACTTATTTGATTCGATTTATATAAAGCTACAAATAAGACTGATGTGTAATATAATTCAATTTAAAATATCTGTTTAATATTGAGGATCAATAATTTTATTCATGTAATTTATCCTAGTATAATTGTAATTAAGTTTATAATCTATATCTACGTACAAACAAAAGTAAAACAATATAGTATCATTTTTTTGAAAAAAATGTTAAATTAAGTAATAAATTAAAAAGAACTTAGATAAATAAAAGAAATAAGTTAGAAAGACAATATATAACAATAAAATCAAATAGCTAGTGTTATTCATTTGTAAAACGTTATAGAAAAAAATTATTTCTTTTAGTTGTTCTAAAAGAACATTTTATAGAAAAAATCGTATTGATCATCTTCCATTATATTTTAATAAAAATTATTTCGTAATAATTTGTACCGTAGACATCACTTTTTCTCTTCCGTTTTTTAGACAGTTTTTTTTTTCCATATGCATTTATAGTTTTTTTTTTTTAGTTATAGCTCGTTCACCATATGCATTTATAGTTATAAATATAAAAACTGTATTTTTGATATATTCTAACATTTTTTTAAATATAGATTCTAATTTAGAATAATTGTTAAAGAAATAAATACTTATAAAATTATGTTATGTTGTAGCTTTATTTTATTATAATAGTATAAATTTTGAATTTATTGATATAATTGTAGAGCAAAAATGTAAAATATATATTTAACTATAAGATCAAGATTCTTGTAAAATATTAAAAAAATATTTAATTATTTGGATTAAGAAAATAAAATACTAAACATATATAACAATATTGTAATTGTCTTGAGTATATAAAAAGCAAAGTTTTAATATGCACTTAGATATTTATGGCTGCATAAGCAAACGGCTCCTTTCATCTCTAAGGCTTGAGCCATACACATACTTAGAAGGAAAATTCTAAGGTGTTTTACCTTATAAAATAACATGTCATGCTCACTTTATGTGTTAAGATATTGAAAAGTTATTTAACTTTTTTTTTAATTTAAAAAAATAGACTGATGCATGTAATAATAACAAACTTAAAAATCATATTTGAAATAGGCATGATTTAGTTGTTGCTTTATTCCGGTGATTTAGTTTAATTTTTTTTATTTAAAAAAATTTTAATATCAGTGATTCTAATATCTTAGCACATAAGGTTAGCATAACATGTTTTATAAGATAAGTAGTTTTAAATTTCTCAACTTAAAAATGATCATAGATATTCATGTGACGCAGGATAATTCTCTTTTGCTTTTTATTTTTGTGTAAAATAAAAAAAATAAACAGATCTCTAATTTTTGTTTTAAAGATATTTTTATACTTGAAGATTAAAAAATACATTTAGATTTTTGATTTTTAAAAAAATAAGACATCTAAATTCTTTTATTAAATAGGGTCCGTTAAATTTAATGAAAAATCTGACCTGATTCTCGTTGAACTGACTTGGCTTTTACAGTATTCTATGTAAAGGGAAAATTTTTAAAATGGGCCAAATTAGTCCTCCCTCCTTCAAAACGACGTCTTGAATAATACCCCTCCACTTCAAAGGCTCGTCCCTTCCCATCGCCATCATACACTACTGCAACTTCTACAACCATCCCCTCATCTATGCTTCTACTCCTTATTGTTACAAATTTTTAGTTTTCTAATTTCAAAGAATGAAAAATGAATATCTTCAAGCACCATCTCAAAAAGAAAAAAGGTGGGTGGTACATTGAGATGGTGATAGAGATAAAACTATCAAGAGTGACAATTTCAAAACCAACATTTTCACCTGAGCTTCTAACTTCATCTGCAAAAAAGAAAAAATAATTACATGATTTTGATAATTATGGCATGAATTCATAGAAACGAAGAAGAATTTGGGTAGTTACGAGTGTAAAAGCCCTGAAGATTAAAGTTTAGATGGAAAATTTTGAGGGACTCAAAGACTCTGATTATGAGAATGCCTTTTTTAACACCCTGCAATTGAATGATAAGTCGAATTAGGAATTAGATGATGATGACTAACAGGAGAACCTGTGACAAAGAAGCATTTGCTGGGAGTAGGGGTGGCAGTGGGACGGGTAGGGGCGGATTTTTGCCCTACCCGACCCCGCCCCGCCGTCCTTGCACTCCGCTATTACCCGCCCCGCCCCTACCCGCGAGTAGTAGGCTGCTCTACCCTAACCCGCCCCTACGGGTACCCGCCCCGCCCCTACCCGCCCCTATAAAAATTAAATAACATTTTTATTTTTACACATTCATGTATAAATTAAGATAAAACTTAAAATTCATAACTAAATTAAAATACAAACATAAGATTCATCCAATGTCAAATAACTTGAAATTAAAAAAAGATTAATGTTTAATCATTACAAATTTACAGCATAATAAAGAAATTGCATCAAAAGAGTCTTCAATCATTATTCTTGTTCTTCCACCATTTAACAAACCTACATTGAAAACATAACATATAAACTAGTTAAGTTAAGCACTATGATTAGTAAACACAAAGTTTTGCCAAATAACTTGGCACCATTTTTGAAAAAAAGGTGAAATAATTTTTTAGAAGTAACAGTAATACCATTGAGAAGAAAGCAACACCAAATTAAAATTCCAAAGCAAAGGCAAACAAAAATAGAAGCAGCCAATACTTATTTCAAAATTGAACAATTTGCATAGGTATAGTTTTCATGGCCAACCAATACAATAACTCTAATGATGATGCAATTAAAAGTTACTATATAACTATGCAGAAATATTTACTCTAACTCTAACTCTGTAAAATAATAAATAAAAAAAATCAATCTTAGTAATACCCATGCTAAGAATATATAAAAAATGAATTTTATTAACCAATCTCACCATCCTTTACCTATTAACCACAACCAATCAAGTGTTACCCCAGCAAAAATTTCTCAATTATATCGAAAGACCAAGTGCAAACTCTACAAGACTGTTCCAAATTCTAAGTTTCTAGTCAATCTTTTTAAAAGTAAACCCAAAAACAAATTAGGGTGGTTATTCATTCTTGTTTAACTAATTTGCTAGTTAGTTATTAAGGAAACGTGGTCTAAACTAAAATTAGAGTTAGTCCACAGCAGCCAATAACTTCAACCATTCATCAAAGGAGGGACTTATCTTCGTCAATATAATTCTTTGGGGGCTAACATGTGAGCGAAACCACTGTAAGAAAACTTGGAAGCGAGTCATTCATCACATCATCAATTCATTATCATTCATTCATGGTGCTACTATATCTACTTATATGCACAGCAAAATTATTTTTGCAAGATAACAAATAATATTAATAAAAATAGGGCACACCACCCTTTTTTTAGGAGTGTGGTTTCAAGCAATATTTCTTAAGAAATTGAAAAAAGGGTTTAGCACCAATTCATTATATATTTTGTCTTATCTATTTATAATTGAAAAGCAGCATACTCCAAAATTGCAGGTTGCATTCAAATAAAAAGAAAAATGTTTGCAGACAAAATGAATGTTTTACTTGTTTGAATAACAATATTATGAGTCTAGTTTAAGTGTTTAACAAAATCAAAGCATCAACAACACAAAATAAAAAATCAGAATGCACACAATCAAAATATCAACAACACAAAATCAAAAATCAAAGCATCAAAAATTAACATCACAAAATCAACCATCAACAATACAAAATCAGATTATCAGCCATCAATACCATAAAAAATAAATCATACAAATTAACTTAAAATAAAAACTGAAGAAGCAAGCCGGAGAGGAGTACTTACCAGTTAGCAGAGAGACGATGAGGGAGAGGCGAGCAGAGACCAGAGACCGCAGACAGGAGAGGCGAGCCGGCGAGGACAATGACGGTGAGGAGAGAAGTGGGAGCGACACCGACGTGAGCTTAGTGAGGGATAGCGGCGAGGTGATCGAAGCAGTTGAGCAGAGGCTGTGGTCCTTGGAGAAGAGCTAAACAGGTGAGCTCGGTGGTTGTGAGGATGTCGACCTGCTGTAGGGATGGACGGGCTGTGACGGGTGGTCTAGTGCAGCTGAGCAGAGGCGGTCGTCTTTAGAGGCTTGGAGAAGAGCCGAAGAAGGGAGTTGAGGGTCTGGGATTTGGGAACTAAAGCGTGAGTGACGGTGACATCTGAACCCTAATGACCTAATCCCCCAAAAATTATATATATATATATATATGTGCACTCCGGGGCGGGTAAGGGCGGGTTTATCCTGAACCCGACCCCACTCCGCCCCGCTCAACACCCCGCTCCGGTCTGACCCCGCCCCGCTTCGGGGCGTGTTTACCGGGTAGGGGCGGGTCGGGTACCCGCGGACGGGTACTGCTGCCACCCCTAGCTGGGAGCGCCCATTGTTCCTCTGACTTTGTTGTTGTGCCAATGGCATCGGAAATAGAAAGTAAGAGTGAGAATTTTTTTTATGTAATGCTATTGGACTCTGACCACCGCTTGTGGCAGTGTTGGTGCCAAATCCGCCATCGGAAGAGGGAAAGCAAGCTTCGACAAAAAGAAGAAAAAGAAGAACAAGAACAAAAACCCTAACGAATATGAGGAAAACCCCTCCACCGACGAGCAGGGCAACACATGAGCAGTAGAGTAGCAGTGGCGAATAGGGTAGCACACAAACAATAGCAGTAGGGAGGAGAAGACTCAGGACCAAAAGATCTTTAAGGGAAGGGGTACTCACCAAACGGGGTCATTTTGAAGGAGGGAGACTAATTTGTCCTCGTTTTGAAAACTCTACTTCCACATAGGATACTGTAACGGTCAGGTCAGTTCAACAAGAGTCAAGTCAGATTTTTCTGTTAAGTTTAATAGACCTATTTAATAAGAGATCTAGATGTTCAATTTTTTAAGAGGTCAGTGACCTAAATATATTTTTCAATCTTCATAAACGAAAATGTTCACAGAACAAAAAATCAGGAATTTATTTATTTTTTTCTCTAATATCTTTTCTTGATTTATTTTTGTTGAGAGTCTACATTTAATTATCCTCGTAAAAAGACGAATATTTATGGATATATATTATCTTTTATTTTATTTTATTTAATTTTTAATATTAACATTGCATTGCACTAACATCATCATGCATGCATGGTTAAAAAGTTCGAAAGTAAATTTATTTTTAAGAAACCTGTTACGATGGGTAACCGGAGATTAGTGGACTGGACTTGTTGGGTTGGCCCACTCGTCTAGAGGAGGGAGTCTCTGACTAGGTTCGCATCAGGAAGTCACTGTCCGACTTGTGTGTATGAAGGAATGGGGGGTGGTACCTGCAAAGACATTCTGATGCTTAAGTTAGTAAAAGCCTAAGCAGGTTTAGAAAATATTGGAACTTAGAGATACTTGAGGGGTGTCAGTGTATTTATAGTGGTGAACCAATAACCACCGTTGGAGTAGTTCCACCTTTTAAGGAGGATAACCGTCCCTTTATTTTAGAAAAATTGAGATATGGCTCCTGGAAGTGGGTCGAGAGATTTTAGGGACACTTACTTATTTGAATAAGTGTTATCTGCCAGCTAATCTTCGATCTCGACTTCCTAAGTGTGAAGTCTGTGTTGAATCCGACCTCTTGAAAAGTGCTTGGTTGCGCGGAGAGGCCAATCTATGGATTGGGCCATTTTTATCTTATGTGGACCTGAGTCTTATTATTGGGTCAGGGTATAAACAAAACCTAAAACAAAATACTATATGACTTGGACGATCCTTCTTTTCTTATTTACATCATACTTAAAAGATAAAAAATAAAATAAAGTATTTTTCCTAAACTAAATACGAATATAGACACCTAATATTTTTAAGAATTCGTTTATTTTTTATATATTGATAGTATAAAAATATTTTATACAATTGTATAATTACATTCGTTTTTTAAATAATTATTTACATAATTAATGTGAAATGTAATTATTTTTTTAATGTGGCATTGTATAATTAAAAATATATATAAAATTATTTTATACTAACATATATCAAAATTAAATTTTATTTATACTCTAAAATACTCGCATCAAAATCCATCGATATTGTTTTTGTTATTTATTTATTTTTCCTTTTAAATTTATACTAAAAAATCCATTACTGTAGTATAAGCAATAGATTCGGCATCAATCATGAAAGTTTAGTTGCTAGCAAGGTATAACACCAAAGTATAGTGGTCATTTTGGTAATATAACTTGAACAAAAAAACCAAAAAGAACTCACTTTTTTTCTATTCTTGAAATCAACCAACGAATTATGCAGAAAGTTTCGTCCAATGTAACATAATTTTCTCGTCAAATTGACAAGTTAGTTGACACCAGAACTACTTAAAAGTACCAAAATACCCCTCACAAGAGATAGAACATTAAAACAAACAAATAAACAAACAAAAAGAAATTAAAAGAGAAAATTCACATAAAATCACATACACACCCACGTTCCTCATCCTTGTTTCTTCTTCTTGGATCGATCATCTCTATTTCCTTCTTCATCAAAAATCATAAAAAGGAAACCATTAATGGGAACACGCTTCAGACAGGCCGTTGGAGCTATCAAGGACTCTACCACGGTTGGCCTTGCCAAAGTTAATAGTGATTACAAGGTAATTAATTAATTAATTTATCTTCCCATATTCATATTATCATTTGTTTTTTAATTTCTTCTATTTTGTATTGGTTATGGTGATTATTGTGTTTTGCATTATTCTTTTTTTTTTTTTGTCTAAGGAATTGGATGTTGCAATCGTGAAAGCTACCAATCACGTAGAATATCCTCCTAAAGAACGTCACATGCGCAGTAAGTTTAATTTATATATAGACACACCTTAATTCATGATTATCAAATTGTGTTGAATAAGCATTAAGTTTTTTTCCTTTTTTTCATTAATTCATTTCACATATGCCTTCTTGAAATTTGTTTTACGCAAGCTTTTGGATCATTATTCATTTTCTAAAACCTCTATGTTCATCGATTTGTGTTTGTATAACGAGTTAACACACTGTTCTATTATTATGAATAAGAAAAGCAATTATGACAAGTGCATACCAAAACCAAATCAACTACCAGGATAAAATACATGTTGAAATACAGAATATACAGAGAACATAAGTTGAATAACACATTTATTTATACACAAATATATAGTCACTAATTTGGTAACTAATTTTTTGGGTACACTTAATACTTTTATAAGAAAAGTGTACGTTTAATGATTTAGTGTACTAGACAGAATGAATACATAAACCATTTCTTTAAACTTTAATGTAACATCTAGCTAACAAAACGTGTCAAGTTTAATTTTTGTGTAATTCAGATTTGCCTTTTCTATCTACTCCATATTGCTGAGTTTAGTTATTTGTTCCTTTAAGAAATGAATATAATTTTTTGTTGCAGCAATATTGCATGCAACATCAGCAAGTCAACCAAGAGCAGATGTGGCATACTGCATTCACAAACTTTCCAAAAGGCTTTACAAGACAAAAAACTGGATAGTAAATAATACACTTAATTAACTGTTTGGCATGGAAAAACATTATTTTTCTTGTTCAACTTTGGTTCAGCATGTTTGTAACATAAAAATGATGAAATGGCAGGTTGCTATAAAGACATTGATAGTGATGCATAGGTTATTGAGAGAGGGTGATCCTACTTTCAGAGAAGAGCTCCTAAACTACACACGCAGGGGACACTTTCTCCAAATATCCAATTTCAAAGATGACACCACTCCTCAAGGTTTTTATTTTTTCACCCTATTAGTTGTTTGAAATTTTCTAAGTGACTAACAAAATTTTGTTAAGTGTCATGTAAAATTGATAGTTAAAAATTGATAAATAATAATTTAATTGATAGTTAATATCTTTTATTTATAAAGATGATTATGATACTCCTGTTATAAAAAATGATTTAAAATATATATATTAAATTTTAACTCTTCTCTTTTCTCTATGTAGTCATAAGATTAAAATTTAGGATTTTTAAAATTAATATATATAATAAGAAGATTTTAGTCATTTTTTATAATAAGAGTATTATAATTATTTTTTATAAAATAAAATATTAATTTAGATCAATTCAAAATTTGATTTATCGATTTTTCGGTCAAATTAGTTTGTTTGGTCTAATTTTGACAAAAATAACATAATTTGATCGATTATATAGGTTGAATTTTAATTATTAAAAAACGTAAAAGACATTTTAAGCGTTTTTATATGAGTGACTCCCTTGCCATAATCATAAACGAATGCTGCCTATTTCTTATTATATGTCCATAATTATGTATTGATTCGCAATAGCACTTGTTGAATGTGAAATTATCTTATAAATTGATGATTTAATAGTTTAAAAAATAAATCAACTTGAGTTCGAGTGGCTAGTTGGAATTGAATCTCGTTTTGTGCATACAATAATCAATTGACAAGCAATAGACTTTTAAATGTAACTCATATTTGTAACGTTTTTATACCCTTTTATTTTTTTATTTGAACATTCTTTGATTTTATTTCAACAATGCCTAATTGGAATATTATTTGACTATGCAGCTTGGGATTGTTCTGCATGGGTTCGAACCTATGCACTTTTTTTACAAGAAAGACTTGAATGCTTTAGAACACTCAAATACGACATTGAAACAGAGCGTTTCGTAAAATCACCAACTTCTTCAGCTAAAGTGCGTGCTTTAATTTGTATAATTAATCTATATTCTGTTTTTCAAAGCATGTTATTGTTGCTATGTTCAGAAATCAATACTAGCTTTTATAATGCTTTTGCAGCCACTTACAAGAACTCGGTCTTTGGGTGCTGTAGAACTGTTGGAGCAGTTACCTGCATTGCAGCAACTTCTGCAACGCCTTATAGGTTGCCAGGTCTGAATTTTATTGGAACAAAACTTAGGTTTCATGCATAGAAATGCTATTGCACAACTATGAAGTTATTTGAGTGAGCTTTTAAAAAATTTTTTTTGAGTTATTTTATTTTAAAAGATTTTTTAAAAGAGTAAAAATAATTTGTATGTTTAGATATTTTATGTAAAAAGATTTTTTTTATTTATCAATTATGTTTGGGTATAATAATATAAAAGTATTTTCTATTTATTATGCGAAAAATAACTTTTTTTAGAAAAAAAGTTCTTTTTAAAAAAAGATGTAAATTGTAACTTTTCAAAATATTTTTTGATTTTTTTAGTGTTTTTATTTTTACTACTAAAAATTTGTCAAATACGCTAAAAAATAAAAAATAAAAGATATTTTTATTTAAAAAATATATTTTTCTATCAACTTAATCACACTAAAACAAACAAATTTTTTATCCTTGTATAACTTTTTAAATAAGAGATAAGGTTCAATTTTGTTAGAACTTTCATCCAATTATTATTTTAAGTTTTGAAATTTAAATATACTTAGGCTTCTTTGGTCAAATTTTTGAAGAGGTGTTTGAGCTTTTGAAAAACAAATTTTGTATTTGATATTTGGTAAATAAAAAAGATAATGTGATTGTGATTGTGCTTGTAATTTTTAAAAACTAAAATACTTTTAAAATTACCTAAAGTCTAAGGAGGATTTTTTTAAAGTTAAAATTTATAATTATTAAAATAAAAAAGTATAATATAATTTTATATATTAATAAATATCTAAATTACTTCTTATCTTTGTATCTATTATTATTATTTTAAATTTTGAAAGTTATTTTATTAAACATAATTGTTATTTATGTTTATTAAAAATTATTTTTAGTTTTATTTATTAATGTAAATGTTATAATTTTTAAAAAAATTATATTTTAAAAATCAAGTTTTGATAAGTTACTTTTGAAAAGTAAAAATTAGTTTGTTTCCAGTAGTTTTAGCAGAATGCTTATGCGTATAGTTATCTCATGTATTTTCCATTGAAAAAGTACTGCATTTTATTTTACTGACTCTTAAGGATATAATGACATTTAATTTGCTTTAATATCTTGCAGCCTGAAGGATGCGCTTATGGAAATTATCTTGTACAATATGCATTAGCCCTGGTATATATCCCATTTCTAGTACTTGTACATTCCACACTATATGTATAACATTTCTTAATATTGTTTAATTGCTATTTCATGTAACATTTCAAAGTTGTGATACGTGTATTCAGTGAAATAGTTTACTTCCAAATCAATTAGGCCGCACACACCATTCAATAATAGAAGAAAGTAAATTGGTTTGCTTTACAGAAAAAAAATGAGCACATAACTGCTCCAACTTAGAGCAATATGATTCCTAGTATCTCATAAATTTCCATCTCGAATAATATGCAAGAGTTTTTGCAGCTTAATTTTTCGTCACTTTTCTAGAGATCTCTTCACTTAGCTTTGTATCTCTTTGTCTCACCTATTTTTCTGCTTTTTGACAATGTTAGGTATTGAAAGAGAGCTTCAAAATATATTGTTCATTGAATGATGGAATCATCAATCTTGTGGATGTGGTATGTCTATATTTATCGGTTAAATTTGCCAAATCCTTTTATGGCTTCACTTGAATATTTTAATTGTACTAATTAATAATGGAAACTGCAGTTCTTTGATATGGAAAGACATAACGCAGTGAGGGCTCTGAAAATTTATAAAAGAGCAGGCCAACAGGTTTGCCATGATGATTTTTTTTTTTTTTTTTTTGCCTCCTAAATATTCTTGTTGTTTTGCAATACAGAGTTGTCTATAGCATACTGAATTCTTTATCATGTACCACATTTTGAACTTTTATCAAAGAAATACTTGTAATTTAGTTACAAAGAGTGAAGTACTAAAATGTCCATGAAAAATTGTTAAGCTGATGAATTTTTCTCTAACTATCACAAGTTCACAACAATGCAGGCTGAGCATCTTGCTCAGTTTTATGAATACTGCAAAGGGTTGGAGATTGCAAGGAATTTCCAATTTCCATGTCTAAGACAGGTTCCCTTTGTTGCTTCTTAATTTAGTGACCTTTCTTGTGATACCATGAACAAAATCTGAGAAGATTTCTTTTTTCCTTTGAGGAACAGCCACCCCCCTCTTTCCTTGCAACAATGGAAGAATACATTGGAGAAGCACCACAAACCAGCTCTGTTCATCAAAGACTGGTACAAAATTGATAAATAAATTGTATATGTGCTTATGTTTGTTTATGGATTTCATCCATTTCTAATCCAATTATGATGCACCAACGCTGACACGAACACCCATACAAATTTTAACCTTGCAACACACTAACATGACATCTCAAATCCCTGGATACACACTATTTAGGAGGTATTATTTGCTATCAAAAGAAAAAAATGGAGTATCTTTTTTACTAACATTTTAAAATCATGTTTATATTGTGTTTAAACCTTGTTTGGTTTCTGTCCTAAGACACAAACTACATAGACAACGAGATAGTAATATATACTGAGAAAATCTGTTGTTCGATCAAGATATTTTGTTTGTCTTTGTACCTGTCTTCTATAGCACTATTCCATATGCTCCAATGTATTTGTATATGATTAGCCGTGATTGTTCATGAATAAATTTAACTCAACTGCAGGAATATCGTGAAGCTGATCTATCACCTTCTAGAGAAGATCCTCCAGAAACCGATGAGCCGGAGGAGCCTCAAGAAACTGAAGGAGAAGAAGAGAATGAGGAAGAACCAGTTGTCAACGGAGAGCCAAATCCTGTGGAAGTGGAAGAGGCTGCTCCGCTGATATCGAATAATTGGATCGATGATGACTTGCTGGTGTTTTATTTATTTTTTTAGTCTGGTAATCTTTTACATATTTGTGATGTTTTTCTTTGATAGAGCATGCATTTGTTCACTTTGTTGTGTAGGGTCTGCGTGAAATAAATCCTCAAGCTGTTGAACTTGAAGAAAGAAATGCTTTGGCCCTTGCAATTGTACAACCTGGTGGTAAGGCTTAGTGTAATTGAAAATACAGAAATAAAAGGAGTGTTGTGTATTCATTCTTTTTCATAAACTAAATCAACACTTATCTTTTTAACTGTTAGATGAATGCAAATCATACACCCCATGTAATTTAGAGATCAAAGATAGAAATTAAGTAATGTTATTTATGTATCAACTTTGGTATCTACAACTTTTAAATCCAGAATTAGAGAGAGCTGATAAATGGAAGACATATGGTTAATGGTTTAAAGTCATATTTTCTTTCTTTATTTTGCCTTTACGTTTTAATGGTGCCCACAACTTAATTAGGCCATACTTGTTTTCTATTTTGATGCATTTTCTAAGATTATGAGAGATTGTGTAGGAAATAATTCAAACAATCTTGCTTTGAACAACATTGGTCACACTACTGGTTGGGAACTAGCACTGGTTACAGCACAAAGCAACCATACTAGCCAAGCACCAGATCAAAATATGGTATGTTTTTTTCGACAAAACAAATTCCAATTGCCTATTTTGAGGATGCAGCTTCCTCTTCATGTATTCTTACACACAATAACTAGTTAGATTGTGATGACTTAGAGGAATGAATCTTTTAACGTAAACATTTTACATAATTTGGTCATGTGTGTTAAAGGAGGTGGTCAAAGGAGATCTATGTATCAACTGTCTCACTATAGACATGATATATGATAAGGCGCAATGGCGTCATTTGATAGTAGTTAACCTCACCTAGTAGGATAAGACTTTGTTGTTGTTGTTGTCGTTGTGGTCATGTGTTAATTTCTAATTTTGATTCAATTCTATTGTGAGACTTAAGATTGGTTTCCCAAATCAAATCTATACATGATCAACTCAACACCAACATTCCCATCTACACACAAACATTTCATATAAAAACATGATTCACTTGATCTCAAAGCTCAAGACTTTGATTCATAATGACTTTTATGTGCATAATTAAGAATGCGATAAAAATTTTAAAACTGTTTATGTTTGAAATTGTCTTTGAGATAGAATCACGAAGACAATACAAGAAATATAAAACCCTTTTGCATCAAGAAGTAGAAAATTTGTGTTTTCTGTACCTTCTAAAAGTGGAGATAGGAAGTATCCATTTGTCTCAGAAATAGAATCTAGATGCAGTCAATGTTGCATCAAGGTCATGATGTAACTGTGATTTGTGTATATTATTTGATGCCCATACATTCAGAATTCAAATTCTGATTTTTCTTCTCTTATTTCTTTTTTCTTGATCTCTTCCTTTAAAATTTGTGCATACATCACGAATATGTACACATGCATTGTTGTTTTCTCTGGTTAGTAACGCAAATTATTATTTTGTGTGAAGGCTGGTGGGTTTGACAAGTTATTACTAGATAGTTTATATGAAGATGAGAATGCAAGAAGACAACTCCAGCTCCAAAATGCAGGTTATGGATATGGTGGAAATGGAATGGCCCTACAAAACCCATTTGAAAATGATAATGATCCATTTGCAGTGTCCAACAACATAGCACCCCCAACCAGTGTTCAATTGGCATTGCAACAACAACAACAACAAATGCTGTTCCAACAACAACAGAACAATAACATGATGATGACGCCTTACCAGCAGCAACCATATTACAATCCATTTGGAGACCCTTTACCAGTGCCTAACTATGCATATGGTTCTACACCAGCACAGGGAAATTATAATTTAATGTAGAATTTGACCCTCTTTTCTGTTTAGCATTCTATTACACAGAACTTTCCTTGCCAAATTGTAGGTATTCTTGTTGGTTGATGTAGGATTTTTTTAATTTCCCCCTTCTTGAAGTTATTTTAATTCATTATTGGCCAGTGAATGTGATTTACTTGTAATCATAAATCATTCATTTTAGACATGTTAAGAACTATACAAGCCATATTGTATCTTTGCTTCTCATGTATACTTCATTGGCAACAAAATGAGATATATGTACAAATGAGTTATAATGACCGGTTCCTGACCTTAAACGGTCTTTGGACTGAACAGAACCGATTGAAAATTCGATTTACTAATTTTTTAGTCGAACTGACTAGTTTGACCCGATTTTTACAGATATAATTTGGATACAATATAAAATTTTTTGTTTATTTATTATGTTAAAAATATATTTTTAAGTAAAAAAATATTTAAAAAGGATGTAATTGTAAATTTTTTAAAAAATTGTATTTTTTTAGTATTTTTACTTTTTCACATTAAAAAATAAAACTATATTTTTTATTAAAAAAAAATCCTTTTTTGAATAGCACCCAAAAAAACTCTTATACATATATCAAATTTTGTAACATCATTTTTACAAAAATAACTATTAGTTTCATTGACCGACAATTATTCAAAAGAACAAATATAATTGATCAAACGTATAAATATTTTATATTATCAATGTATCAAAATTAACTCTAAAAGATAATAACATAAATTGACACCCTATTTACACTCATTTGGGACGGAATACAATTTGTTCCCACTTCCACCTCAACCAAACATGCCCTTTGAAAGTAAAATAAGTCTTGTTAGAACTATTTAATCAACATCATATCAAACATCAAAAAGAAATATTTCAATCATATCAACATTAATTAGTACTCTAATTACATGACATTTCTGGTTTGAGGATTTTGAGTAGACACCTACAATAGCATTACCTTTTCACAACAATGAATAGCATCTTAAAAACAATATTCACAAGCTTAATAGTTAAATTTTCCCTAGCAATAACTCGCCTGCAATTTCAACTAAGTTTAACAACGTTCATGTAAAGCCTCGCCTGCAATTTCAACTAAGTTTAACAACGTTCATGTAAAGCCTGTCAGAGTTAAACGTACCAAAATAACAAACATAAAAGCACTAAATTGTGTGCAGATGCGTATCCAAAACACAAGAATACTGAAAGAATCTTTTGCTTCATTAGCTAAATAAATACATACATTCCTACCTTACAAATGATTCAAGGTTACAACATTGGTAATATATTCAGGCTATGCTGGTTAAAACAGATCAATGCTGAGTCTCTAATACCAAGTAAAGCAAGGATATATTAGGAAAGATTCTTCCATAGGCACAAAATGAACACCCCCATCTTTAAACACTCGCAACAAAGGTGAGTCCCACTAACTTTATTCAAGATACACTCCCATGCGAGTGTGTCCAAATATGACGCGATGGACTTGTACCTATAAAAGAATTTTCCCGTAGCGAAGGAAGGGCTAATCCCGAATAAACAGTACTGTATCTCATACGAATTTCCATTTGAGTGCATGGCCTTCTCAATCTCCAAAAGAGCATTTTATTTATTTTCAGTTACTCTCTTTTTTCTTCTTTTGAATGAGGTAGGTTGCACCATGAAAACCCTGCAAAACTAGAGGAAATCTCAGTATTAGAACAACTGGGGTGCAAAAGACCATGCTCAAAAATCAAAATACGTGCAAGATTCTAAACTACAAAACATACCATTACCAGCAAAAGATTTCCCCCTTATCTTAATTTTGATTTTAGAAAACATTTGTTTTGGGGCTGAGTTTGGGGGGGGGGGGGGGGGGGGGACTGAAAACAGAGGGAATGACTTCGAGTGGAATGACCAAAGCTATGTAAACAATGTTTGAAAGTAGTTTTACAGTAAGTAGTAGCATGGTCAAGGAATGAAATGACTACAAGAACAACAACAAAGCCATATCCCACTAGGTAGGGAAGGAATGAAATGACTAGAGTTAAGTAAAACATGTTGACACAACCAAACAAGAGCCGGGCATGATTTAGTCCAAACATTGAGCCATGCCCTTCCACCCTTCATTAAACACACTAAATTTATTCAAAAATACATGTGATTCTATGAAAATTAGAAATCTTATTGAATCTTTTAGTCCATTAATTTAGAATTCAAATTTTAATAGTTTACAAATATTAATCATCAATATATCATGCAACATTCTGACCTATAAAAACATATCATTGCCAACAAAAATTTTCATTTCACATTGATATATCAGTTGTTAATATGTTCCCTAGACACAACAAACTAAAATAACAAATAAAAATCAGTTAAGTATTTTCCCAGTAGCAGAGATTGGCCATCAGGCTTAAAAAAAACTTCTGTAAATATGCTGCATCAAAATATATACTGCCCGTTTTTGGGAACCTTGTTTGGGTATAAACAAATGTCAAACAAAGGAGACACCTGCATGCAAATGTAGCTATTTAAACCTTTTAGTTTCTTCTGGTACTGCATGCACTCACGCTACCAGTACATACCACCTCATGCAAAGGGAACACTAGCACTCAGCATTATATCATCAAATTGTCATACAGTTGAGTATAAAATACCAACCCAATAATGCCCCTGTTCTCATGTCTATTGTTTAAATTAAAAGAAGAACAAAAAACAAAATAAAAAAATATATATCATGAAAAGTTAAACATGTGCAATGTACAGTAAAACCATGTCCATTGACACACATGCTAATATTGGTGGCACATCTTTCAGCAGTTCTTAACCACAAAATTACTATGGGATGTTTAGATGAATTTCTTACTCCTGATGCAAATCTGCTAGAAATGGTCTTCCCGAGAACTTATCAAACCGCATTCGTATGGTTGATTGACGATCACAACACAACAACAAGCCAACTGATAATCTGATAATTCGATATTAGTAGTAGACAGGGAGGCTATTTACACACTTTCAAGCTTTTGATAGTACATGATATTGCACACAAACAATTAGCAAAAACACGCATTTCAGCAGACTGATATCGGTATGCATCATGGTTCCAAGATAAAGAACTGCTCACCACAGCAACTTGTTTGGCTAAGGTACTGGTTCATCCTTCCTCATCTTCATGAGCCACAGTATCTGAGATTGTCAGAACTTTCACTTTCACCATTCCCTCCATCCCTTCTGGTTTATTTAATTCCACATCAGTATCTCCACCATCTGCTTGATTGTTCTCTGAAGGCAGAAAGACAAACAAAAATTGTGTGACTTCATCAATCATAATATTTCCACACTTATAGATTAAGATTCATATCTATAATATGTATTGAATACAGTGAGCCTAATATTCAGATCAACTACTTTTGGCCGAGACTTGCATATAGAAAAATATCTCTGCCAAATGCTGGAGGTTCATTAACCAGTCAGCAACTTCCCTTAGGGTACAAGGCCAATTCATCCCCATTACAAGAACCAACAGCAGGCACTATCATGTTTTTATTGTTTTACTAGGTAGTATTGGTTACAGTAATCAACTAACATAAAACATGAGCAGAAGATTTACAAAGTGGTCAAACAGGCCAACATCCCTTATGAATGCACAATTTTATGAAGGGTGCATGCTTAATTGGCCAAGAATGAATTTTGGCAATTAACATTGTAATCTTTACAAGAAAATGCAGGAACATGGCCATCATGGTCATTCATACTGGAAAAAGTGTCATAGTAATGTTGAATAAAAAGACCCAACCGCATATCATCCCAAAACAACTCCAGCTTCATATGAGGTTTGTTGAAATTCATTGTGATGTTCATACCGGTTAGTGCAACAATTTACAAATTATGAGGATAACAAGTGTACCCTTTTTTCCCCTTCCTGAAGGAATAAAAATAGCAAGTGTAATCTTTACCAAGAGATGTCAATGCATGTTTTTAAGAAATAAAAATGGAGGAGAGTCAGGTTAGATTTCATCATACCATAGCAAAAACGAATGTTATTTTCCGTTAAATTAATCAAACTAAACCAAACCCATATCCTAGAATCATATTCATCCCTACATAAACTTCTCCAGCTTTCGGGGAAAAGGGTTCCAGGGCATTCATAATTACCATGATCTCAACCAAGGAATCAACCTAAGATGAGGGCTACAAACCAGCCCACATTTCTAGAAACGCTACGAATTTAATGCGGAAACCACAAAGAAGTTATCATTTTTTCGTATCATCCATCAGAAAATACCAAAACAAAATGAACCCGAAAGATGTACCTAACAACGATGAAATTGAAAACACGAAAGTTTTTTAAAAATTTCTCAATAAACGAAGAATTCAAATAAAAAAAGAAAAATTGAAAAGGGCGAATGGGGGAAAAGGGTTTGTTACCATCGGTGAAGAAGGTGGAGGAGGGCCAAGCGTGGTGGGTGGCGAGGGAGAGAGACTCCTCTGCGGAGAGTTCCTCGGTGGTTAACTTATGCACCAAATCGACGACATTTGAGGGAGCTGGACGCGGTGGGACCCAGAAAGAGGAGCCGGGAACGAAAGGGAGCCAATCGGGTGTGGCCTTCCTGACGAGGATTCGGTGGATTAGGTCGTCGAACATCCTCATGGTAACGTCGTAGTCAGCAGCGGCATTGGAGGAGGAGGAGGTGGAGAGGAGGTCGAGCTCCATGAGGGTGCCGTTGTTGTTGGCTGAGTGGGAGGATCGGTGGCGGAGGGAGAGAGTGAAGAGGGGTTTGGGAGGGTGCGGGTGGTGGCGGTGGAGGAAGGTGCTGGTCTTGGAGATAAAGAAGCGAGCCATGGGAATGGAATGGAGAGAGAGAGAGAGAGAGAGAGACAGAGAGAGAGAGAGAGAGAGTGAGAGAGGTTACTTATAATTTATAAATACGACATGGCGTGGGGAAGAAGAGAAGAGAAGAGAAAAGAAAGGCGGTGGAGGGTGTGGAGAGGATACAGGGGGCGGCACGTGGATTGCTCTACTGTAGGTCAGGACGCTCTTTTTTAAAAAAAAAATATAATCTTAAATTCTAGTTGTTAGATAATTAAGGACTGTATTTAATATTTATCACAAATTTTAAATTTTAAGTTTTAAAATTAATATTAATTAATTAAAAATTAATTTTTATATTTATATATATATAAAGAATTTTTGAATTAATAAAAAATACTATAAATTTTATATTTTTATAAATTTTAATATTTTGATACATAAAAAAAATAACTGAACATAGTTTTTGTAGAAATAAGTATTTAAATATTTTAATTAGAAAATACACTAATTTATAACGTATTTACTAACTTTTATTTTACTTACACATTTTGTTTATCTTATAAATAAATTAATATTATTTATATCAGATTTAAAATAAATCTGATATAAGTAATATTAATTTATTTACATTATAAATAAAATATATAAGTAAAATAAAAATAGGTAAATATATTATAAATTATCTATATCTATAAATAAAATATTTTAATTGTTTATTTAAAAAAAATTATTTTAATAATAAAAAAATTCATATATTATTAAATTAATAGTTAAAAATTATTAAATAATTTTAATATATTTAGATAAATTATTATTTAAAATTTTTAATTATCATTTTAAGAAAACATATGAGTTTTTATCAATAATTATTCTTCTTCTAATATATAAATAAAACAGAAAAAAAACAAGAGATTTTTTTTACTTTTAGATAGATTTAGAAGATAAAAATAATCTAATTTATTGTAATTTAAAGTATACTTTTTTTATTTTATTTTTTAATTCAATCCAATTTGATGCACGATTACATCTTTGTTAAATTAATTTAAATTTAATTTTTAACGTAATCAAAATTACAGTTTGGATCAGATGGTTTAAATTATATTATATGAAATTCAAATTTTAAAATTTTATAAATAAATTAAAATTTAATTTTGTGCATAATATAAAGAGAAATTTTTAGGGATAAATAATTTTTAATATTTTTTGTTATTATTAGACTAGTATAAACACTAAATTATCTTTAACAAATAAATTTTATTAATTTATGTATAAAATTCTAAAAAAATATGGATACAAATTATATTGATTTATCTGTATAAGACTCTAATAAATATAAGTGTAAACAATATGTATATTTTGTGTGTAAATTTTTGTAAGGTTTAATTACTCTGTCGGTCCCTATAATTTCGCGAAATTTTCAATTAGGTCCCTATACTTTTTTTCCTTTTAATTGCGTCCTTGCACCAAATTTTTTTTTTAATTGGATCCCTACACTTTTTTTTCCTTTTATTTAGGTCCCTATACCAATTCTTTTTTTTTTTAGTTGGGTCCCTATAAAATTAAGCCAATTACTACTAAAAAGGACTTAATTGAAAAAAAAATTAGTGCAGGGACTCAATTAAAAAGAAAAAAAGTATAGGGACCTAATTGAAAATTTCACGAAACTATAGGGACCAATAGAGTAATTAAACCTTTTTGTAAATATAGATGTAAATTATTGCAAGTTAAATATTACTGGCTATAAATAATATTTGCTAGTCATGTAGCGACTCATTTTTTTACATATAAAAATAATTATGGTATAACTCAATGAAATAGAAGTGTATAAAATATTTATACTACTATAATATCAGTGAAAATCACAGGTTGCGTTTTGCGTGTTCACTTTTTTGTCTGTTTTTTTCTATAACACACAAAACATAGGTTGCGTTTTTCATTTTTAACCTATTTTCTTTTTTTTGTTTTTTTTTTTAATGTAAACAAAACACATCTTAAATTTTTTTTCGAAAAATCAATATGCAGGTTGCGTTTTAAATGTGTGAAAAAAATTTTATTGAAAGCTGAAAAACGCAAATTGAGTTTTGTATAGAAAAAATATTTTAATTGAGAGTCTTGTCGATATATACCAAAGTCAATTTATCCATGATTCATACCTCACTTCCACTCCCATTCTTCTTTCTTTCATATCTTTCGTATTTGCGAGGTTTTTTTTTATAATCATTAGTATCCAAAAAGTTGGGTTAGGTGAAGTTGAGGTTATGGTAGGTATTAAAAATTTGCGAGTGTATTATAACGGTAAGATTATACCAAACACACACGAAAGAGTGACTTTTCATTGTGAATGTCCATTTTTTTTTGCTAGTACATGCACCATGAGTTTTCTAGAATTGCAAAATGGTATTTGTGAGAACATATAAAGTCAGATTTAAAAGAGGGTGTGCAACATTTTATACAAAAATCATGTACAAGTATTTGGTGGGCTTAGGGGTGGCAAAGCAGATTGGCCCACCCCAACCCGCCCCGCCCCGCCTAGACCCGTACCATAAACAGGACGGGCTGGCCCGCCCCGCCAACTAAAGTGAGTTCAAAATGCTACCTCGCCCCGCTTTATGACGGATTGGCGGGTTAACGGGCTAGTCCGCTTGACTCTTTTTTTTTCTTTTTTTGAAAAATAAAATTTATTAAAATTAATCAAAAAATAATAATTAAAAAATTAAATACAAATAAAAAATATTCAAATTATAATATATTTTTTACTATCTTCTTTTTAATTTTTAACTTCAATAAAATTATTTAAAATAATATTTATCAATAGAACTATCTTTGTTTTAAAAAATAAGTCACATAATTTAAACATATATACGAAATTGTAAAATAAAATAAATAAAGTAAATAATTAAAAGAAGAATAAAAATAAAAAATAAAAAAATATTTTTAAAAATTATATAATTATTAATTTGTAGTAGTAATCACTCTTTTATTTAATAAAAAAAATAAAAATACTTGGCCCCGCGGGCCGACCCGCCCTGTCCCGCCAAAACCCGCAAATTTGGCGGTTTTTTAATTTGGCGGGTTCCAAAATCTAGTCTGACCCGCCTTTTTTAACATATTCGGCGGGCCGGCACGACGGGTTTGATCCGTTTTGCCACCCCTAGGTGGGCTGATACAGTTTTAAATAATGTCCATCTCTGACGACGCATATATGCAACAGATGTTCTATATTTATTAACAAACCCAATTTCACGTGCCGATCGATGATAGAGTTGTACGTTGGGTTTAAATAGCATACAGGGTTGGACATGGTTGACGAGGATGTGAATGTTAATAAACTCGGAGATATAGATTGGGAAGAAGATAACAACAACAGTGAAGAAGAGTTTGAAGCCAATTACGAAGTCGATGACAAAAATAATGATGGAGACAATGTAGCCATGCAGGTAATCCGGCAGTGCAAAATGAAGCAGATACACTTGTAAACTAGCACTCCTTCGGTGTTCCATCTTTTATGCAAACTTTGGATCTCACAACCATGTATGCCACAAAATTTTCTGAATATGCAAATATGGATATGTTATGTTTATTAATTAAAGTTACCACTACCATTTCTTTTATTTGTCTTGACCGACTAACGGTGGTTTGCATATTGTAGGTGAAGGCAACGTTGTGGTGGAAGATGGTGAATTTAGTATTGGAATAGAATTTGGTTCTAGAGAGTCAGTGATCTCTGCAATCAAAAGTTACACTATCTCTAGAGAAGTTGATTACACTATGTATGAGTCTGAGCCGCAAACATTCTATGCAAAATGCAAAGAGTATGGTGCAAGGTGCGATTAGCTTATTCAAGCTAGCTTCATTCGAAAGAAAAGTTGTTGGCAGATCAGGAGATACAATGGCAAATACACATACACCATGGGGACGATTTCACAAGATCATGTCAAGTTGGACTCATGCACTATTACAGATGCTATTAGGCCGTTGGTTGAAGCAGACCCGTCGATAAAGGTGAAGTCTATTATTGCAAAAGTTCAATTTAGGTTCAACTATATCGTAAGTTACCGCAATATTTGGTTGGGAAAGCAGAAATCTGTCACAAAAGTTTTTGGTGATTGAAAAGTTTCTTACAAGACTTTATCAATATGGTTGAAAGCAAGGACTGCAAAGATGTCAAGGTCTCGTGTTCAAATAAAAACTCTCCCTGTTTATCGTGAGAATGAGGAGGTGAATGGTGTAAGATTTCTCCATCGCGTGTTTTGGAGCTTCTATCCGTGTATTACAGCATTTAGACACTGCAAGCCATTGGTGCAGGTTAATGGCACACACTTATACGAAAAATATAAAAGTGCACTTTTGGTTACGGTGGCACAAGATAAGAACAAAATATTGTGCAGATTGCTTTTGCCATCGTGGAGGGTGAGACGGCAGATGCGTGGAAGGAGTTTTTTCTTACTAATTTGCGCAGATATGTTGTTATTCGAGATGGCGTGGGCATTATTTCTAACTGCCATAACTCCATCAATGCAGTAATAGTTCACAGTAACAGTGCATGGTCACCACCAAGGGCATGGCACATGTTCTGCATTAGGCACATCGAGTCCAACTTCTTAAGGAGGTTCAAGGCTCCATACTTGCATAAACTCGTGGTTAACACATGGCGATTACCTAGAGTTAATCCCATTTCGTCATCTCCAACATCGAGAGAAAGTCAAATAGACATAATCATTCTTAATTCATAGGTCTTACTCATCAATGGAAACAAGAACAACTAACAACCCTATATCACCAATCAATATTGGACATCAACAACTCCCGTCTCACTAACTACGACATGACAATTACAAGAACAAACCCTATTAGTTAACGTCTAAATTGTAAGATAATTCAACCGAGTTTAATCAATCTCAATTCATAGGTCTTACTCGTTAACGGAAATGGGATTAATTAAAATCTCTAAATTATCAATTAATTAGAACATTAGTGACTCAAGGTCACCTCAAATACTCAATTTCAAGTCAATAGTGTAAAATTCTATCCTAAAACTAAGAGAAGCATTTTCACAAACACTTGGAAGGCATAAAAGTAAAACATGATAAAATTGTAAGAATAATAAAATCTACAACTACCAAATGTAAGAAAGTAATAGCAATAATTAAAAGGAGCAAGAATAAATATGAAAATATAAATTGCATTAAAGGAAATCAAAATTCAACAACAGTTTATAAAACAAAAAGTGGCAAAAATGAAAAATTAACAAGAGAAACTAAGAGAATTAAACTATAAAGGCATGAAAATATAAAGAAAACTACACTAGAACAATATCAAAATTTGAAATTAAAGAGAAAACTAAGCTAAGAACCCTAACTTCTAGAGAGAAGAGGGATCTTCTCTCTCTAGAAAACTACCCTAAAACATGTTCCTAAGCTACCCTAATTGCTCTCCCTTGATCCTCCTTGAGAATTGCATCAAATACTTTAGAAATGAGTTAAATTGGGCCCAAGAAAGCCCTGAAATCGTGACCCATATGTTTACTTAAGTAAATCAAATGCTAACAATCATGCGTAAGCATGAGGGATACGTACACGCAAATTGACGATCTTCCAAAAGATGCGTACGTATAAGGCATGCGTACGCATGACCATGAGGAACTCCAAACTTCATTTCTTTATGAATTCTCCACTTTTGAACGCTTTTTCTTTACTTCTTCAAGCCATCTTTGCCTTCTATACCTGAAATCACTCACCAAACACATCAAGACATCGAATGGAATTAAAGCGAATTAAATTTAGCAATTTAAGAGCCTAAAAAGCATGTTTTTAATTATTAAGCACAATTAGGAGGTATTCATAAAACTATGCTATTTCAGTGAATAAATACAAAATAAGTTGATAAAATCCATTCAATTCAACCAAAATTGACCCAAATTGTGGTTTATCAAACTTTTTACACTTAAACAATAGCATGTCCTCATGCTAAACAAGAAAGATTCAAAAAAGGAGTATCAACATTTATTCAGTGCAATCTATCTAAATGCATGCAATGAACCTGCCTAATACTACTTACCTCTATCTACTTTATTTACTTCTATCTACTTGGTCAAAATAAATCAATTTTTAAGAGAACATATAAACAAAGAGGGCCAAAAGCAATAATATTCAAGTCAAATCTTCAATTGATTTGAATCATAGAAACGAGTTTACAAACTTGCAAGATAAGAGATAATACTAGGTGAAAATATAGAATTGAGCAATCGAACTCCTTACGGAATGTCTATACGCTCTAGCTGCTCAGGTATATAGGGCTGATTCACTCAATTCTCTTCTAATCTTACTTTCTAAAATTTATTTTTCATAAAAAAATTAACAATTATTCATTGTATGCATACAAGTATCATGAGGACTTTTCCAAAGGTTGTAACGAGGCTAGGGTAAAGGTGAGGATGTATATGGTCAAATGGACTAGAATTTGAATCTTTTGCTAACTTAAGTTCTCACCTAACATATAACAACCTATACAATTCTAATGCAAAATCTAGCTACCCATTATTCACTTTTTTTATTGAAAATAAAGAGTATGACCACAATCCAATCAATCATGTGTCAAATAATTTGTTATTATTATTATATTAAAATGTTAATATAATAAGGTTCTTAATTAAATTTAGAGATTTATCATTGTGATAGTGATCATAATATTGAGAGATAAATCTTTTATAATTTAATCTAAATTGTTCTTGGTCATAGGATTATTAAAAAGGACATTAATAATCTGAAAAGATCAATATATATATAATGGTTTTCATTCGATGAAGATTAATAGATCTCATTTATTAAATTATATATATATATATATGGTGCATATAGAGATATGACCATTGAACTGACTCACTCTGAGAATTCCTAATGGTTATAATTACCGCATATTTGTCAATAGGATATTCTCAAGATGAATATAGTAATAGAGTTTCCTTTGACCTGCGACTATCATAGTAATTAACAATGTATTTATTATACTTTGATTCCGGACACCTAATACCCTAGGGTGCTAGTTGAATGGATATTGGGTATGATTTAAATACTTGTATAATTAATGATTAGTCAATAAGGAATCTGTCAACTCTCGGTAAAGAGTTTGAGCTCTATGATTATAATGACTGAGATGAATAAAACTTTGGCCAAGGGGATTGAATGAATGAAGAAATGAGTTTCTTAGGTTATTCACAGTTCATTATAATAATGGCAACAAGTTAGAGTTTGACAATTAAAGCATACTCTAAAGGTTAACCAAGAGTTGGAAAGATGGAAGGAATTATACTTTATTCTTCTGAGATTCTTAGTAAAAATATATTATTTCAAACTATCGGGTCGTTGAGGAATGTTGCTAAACGCCAACCTTGATTAGTAAAATTAGTATGACTAATTTACTACCCACTTAGTATTGAACCTATGGGGTCACACACTAACGAGTGTTCTAATCTTTGCTGTAGAATTATTTAATTATTATTTTGATTTGATCAAATAAATAATTATATTAATTCAAATAGAATATTATTATATTTTTTTGCTAGCACCAAGAATATAATAATAGTATGATAATTGAGAATAATAAATGAGATTTGAGAATAATTAGTTATTCTATTTCTAAATTTGAATTCTAAATTTGGATGAGATCCTAACTGATTTTGTTTAAAATTAAGTTATGATATGATTCATATATTTGAAGGATTCAAATTTAGAATCAGTAACAAATCTCATACTATATATATATGTATGTCAAGAGTAGAGGAATTACAGAAGAGAATAAATATATGTGAGCCTAATTCTTGGAGAAGAATTTTATGGTGTGCAAAAGTTGCGAAGAGTTTCTCAATTTAGATCAGATGTCCATTGGTCAACGAGTTGACAGCAAAGGTTAATCTCGGTGTGGATACGCATAGAGTCTTCGTACAATCAAAGAATAAAGTTTTTACTAAAGCGTCTAAAGGTATTTAGATCTGATCTATATATTATTGGAATAAAGTTTAAATACAAAATATATCTTTAGGATTACTTTCTTTTCTTCCGCTGTGTGTTATGAACACATGGTAATCCTTCATTTTCCACATGCTCATGCATTCTTTTCAATAGATACCTAATATACATTAATATTATTGAACTTCACATTGGAGTATTACTCATCCCCTTTTTATTTTATTTTCTTTTTCTATTTTTTTCAGTAACATAATATATACAAAAAAGATTAATGCATATGGTTCAACATTCAATGCATGAGTATGTACCTGATTCCCAAAATTTCAACAAAAATATAAAATACCTTTTTTTTCTACCAATATTTCCCAAATTTTTTCACACTTAGATGATTCACACTCTCACTAGCCTAAGCTAATCAAAGATCCAAATTAAGGACATTTATTATTTTTTACTTAGGGATAATGATGTGCTAAAATTAAGAATAAAAAGGATTAGAATAGGCTCAAAACTGACTAACAATGGTGGATAAAAGGGTAAGGCTCTTTGGGTAAGTGAGCTAATTGAAATGAAAGTCTCAATCATATAAATGCATTCATACATAGAATAATAGACATAAAGAATCAAACAAATCAAATATTACAATCATAAAAAGAAAAAAACATACAAGAATAAAAATAATGGTTAATATTATGTAGCCACACATTAAGGCTTAAACTCACAAAGTTGTGTGTTCCATCTCCAAAACTATGTTCCACAATGTTTTTCAAGCAAGTTCAATAATGAAAAAGATTAACTCAAATCAATCGGAATGCCAATGCCCTATATAAAAAAAATTGTCTTAGAAACTTTATTAATTTCACTAAACTTATTCTTTATATATATGTAATGTGATTGGATGAAAATATCAGGATTCCTAAATTTGTTTCTTATTCTCAATCAATCCAAAACATCATGTATATAGGAAATTAAGCTAGGTTCAATTATTCGCATTATCCAATCAAAACTAATCAACTACAACTGAACTATATATATACACACCAAAATCAAGAAAATGCAAAGTAGGGAGTGCGACTGGAGAGAGGTGGAGGAAGGTGATAGAGGGTGCAGTGGCAGTGGAGATACATTGTTTTTAGATGGTGGTGGGTGTGGGAGGTGGGGAATGGAGATAAGGAAGGTGATGGAGAGTGAAGGGTGGTGAGTGGCAATGAAGGTCAGTGTTTTATCTGTTAATGTCATTGACTATTTTGTCCTCCTTATACACTTAACTGTCACATGTATGAATTTGCGTGTTAACTCAACATTTTTCGTTAGTGAGTCATGTCGAAAAATGAACGAGGGACTATTATGTCTGATGGAAAAAAATGTTAGGATTAATTTGTGTATTAATTTTTTGGGGATTAAAATGTCCATTTTTAAAATATTTAGAGATTGATTTGGATAATTACTCTAAAATCATTAGATGTTAAATATTTTTCACCGAACCAATTTTTTTTATGTAATTGAAATTAAAAAGGTGGGTTGATAATCTATTTTAAATTCGAATTTAAATTTGAATAAAAAAATAAAATACTATTTTAAATTTTATTTCATTAATCAAAATTAATTTTAAAATAAAAAATTATTTTATACTTATATTGTTGGATAATTCAATCAGTTTTTTCCTAATAACAATTATTGTTAGATAAAATAATATAAAAAAATTGAAAAATATATTTTTAATTTAAAGAATAACAATTTATTTTTTAATAAAATAAATTATATATTAAATAACAAAAAATTTTATGATTTTTTTATAAATTAATACTCAACTATAATATTTTAATAATATTATTAAATAATATTAATCAGTCTAATAATTTTTATAATAATATAAATTTATAAATTTAAAAACTTAAAAATTATGTTATAAAATATAAAATTTTAATAAGTAATAACATTACCCTATTGTTTTGACCTCACAAATCAATATAATTAGAATTGTTAATGTAAAAGAGATTTACATAATAAATACTACTTGGGTTAGGTAATTTTGATATATTGACGTGTCAAATGGTGATTGGTTAGTGCCACGAATCCAGACGAGGCAAATGAACGAACAAATTGGTCTTCCAAATCAGAAAGTTCCACATCCCAATTCTTCGTTTCCCTTGATCGGCAATCCCTATCACTTCACTTCACCTCATTAACATTTATATTTCCGTTGAATAAATTCTGAAACAAAACAGAAAACAACATTTCTTCCTTTTTACCAACATGGCGGAAAACCCTCCCGAAACGGCGCCATCCACCTCCTCACAACCACCACCACCTCCTTCCTCTACTTCTCAAAAATCGCCTCCTGATTCCGCCAAACAGCCCCAGGTTTCGCTATAATCCACTTCAATTATAGTTTCTTTTTCTCTTCTGTGTCTTAATTCCTTGGATTTTGTTATGATTGGGACTCGAAATAGGGTTTTCTTCCTCATTTTTTTAACCGTTTTGGCTGTTTGATTTCTTAGTTGATAAATTAGGAGCATTATTGCTGAGATCAAATCGGCATCTTGCAACATCTCTGGCATTGTTCTGTTTAGAGAATCAAGCTCAGTGAAGATAAATTCAAGTGAAATTGAAAATGTGGGCGTGATATTTCTTCAATATTGTGTACTTTGAAACCTAATTTCAGCTAAAAATTTGTTTTTGAAGTCCATATATTTTTTTTTTTGGTGACTGAACATAACACAAAGAAAAAAGAACTAAGAAAAATTTTTTTTTGAAGTCCATATTTTGAGGCTACATATTATTGAAACGCAGCCTGGAACAATTGTTTTTTTTTTTTTTTTTTTGCCATAAATGGGTGTATTTTGATCATTTGACTGTAGAAGTAGATCTGAATTTTTGTGTAATTCTGGTTGTTTCAGGTGCCAGGTTTTCCCAGTTTTCCGGCATATCCTCCTGGATACTACTATCCAATGTTTCCTGCTATGTACCCTGCAGTGGTTCCAGGGTTAACGCCACCGCAGAATGACGAACTGGCACAGGGGAACCGTGGAGCAGGCATATATGCAGTTCCTGTTCATCCGTTTAATCAGTTTAATGGACATGTTACTGGACTTCCATACAACAATCTGATCCCACTGACTTACCGCACGCCCACGTAAGTGGCTAAATTTTTTCGTCGTGATGATATTCTGGTACTACGTCTTTAGGGTATTTAAGTATGTATTTGTTTTTGCTACTATTCTTCTTTTTAAGTATATTTTGTAGTGTATGGATTTTCTGGAAATAACTTATCAATGTAGGAAATAAATGAGCAATAGCATATATCTGTACTTTTTTATATTATGTTTCTTGTAGAGTCTTTATGTGAAGTAAGATATAGGACAGACATGCACTATATCAGTGCTCAGCCAAGCTTTCTGTGCACAAGATGAATAGTTTTCTCAAATTTCCAAACTATATAAAGGATTGTTACAATGCCCGTTATGTGTTTAGTTTGATCTAAGATCCATGTGTGGGTCCCAATTTCATGAGGTTTTGTCATTAGGCAATGAATTTGAAGTTTGAATAGTGAGAAGTGATATGGTTAGAAGATGATGGTTCAGTGACCCAGAGAGATGGATCAGTAAGATAAGGATGAGCTTGATGACAACAAGTGTGTTTTCTTTATGAAGCCTGGTTAAGTATTTGAAATTTGAAATGAAGTCGGTAGAAATATTGATTCATAGCCCTAACAGTTAAATCGGATTTACGAAGCTTTCTCACCTTATCTGAAAACTGTCAAATGTTAAAATAAATAAAAAATAAATAAATACTAATGCTAGGCTGCACCACATGGCATCATTGCATTTCTGTATCATAGACTTGCTATTATGATGAACATTATCGATCATGCTGGTATTGAGCATTTCTTATGTGGGATGGAACTGAGTGAGAAGTTATGAATATAGAGATTGTGGTTCTGAACATGATTCAACCCGATTGAAATTTTCCTTACAGCCTTGTTGAGCTTGGGCTAAATCTTGGATTTTCTAATTCTTATAACCTCCTGCATCAAATCCAGTTGTCTAGTCTGCTTTCAAAGTTCTCAGTACATTAAGTGATAAACATGATCTTAAGGGGAAAACTGAAACGAAATGATGACATTTTATACAAGGATTGTTTGATTTGTGAAGATTCTATTTTGTTTCATTTTTTATGTGGACAAATATATTAATTGTTTCTTTAACTGAATGAGCACTATCAGCAGCAGGGCAAGTTCTGATGCTGCTGCTGCAAGCGAAAATCAGGGGCAAGCAGCACAGCAGCAGCATCCTCAACAGCAGCAGCATCCTGCACCTCAAAGACAAGTTGTTGTTAGGAGATTTCAAATTGCATTTCAAATTGATTTGCTGCTTATGTTAAAACTTGCTGCTGTGATCTTTTTGTTCAACCAAGATGGTTCCAGACAGAGGCTTATTGTCCTTGTGTTTTTTGCTGCTATTGTATATTTGTAAGTATTGGTCCTTCTAGTTTTCGGTTTTAAGATTCTTTTTAGCTTTCAAATTCTGTCAAATGTGCTCATTAGGATCTAGGTCACAAACCCAGGAAATGCTTCTGATATAAATTTATTTTCTTTTATTTATTTACTTATTTATTCAATTTTGTATATACACTACACCTGATATGTTCCGTAGATGTGTTTCTATGTCAATATAAGAGCCATTGGATACGGCTGGATTTAGTATTGCTTCGGTTGTCAATGGAAGCTGGATTATTTACCTACTTATATTTGTATGTGTTATAGTTACCAAACTGGAGCTTTGACACCAATTGTAAGATGGCTTTCACAAGGTATGCAGAGAGCAGCAGCTCCTCCTCAACCACCAAGACCTGCTGCACCCAGGGCTGAAAATGTTCCAGCTGCAAGGCAGGGGGCTGACAATGCAGCCCCAGCAGGTATGATTTGCATTCGTTTTATTCATGTGATTTTGCATGCACTTGTTTTGAGCAACATTGGTGAATGAACTGAAGCAATTTATGATCTCGTTATAGTAGTTTAAAAGGTATGTGTTTCTTGAAAGGCAACCTAACCTAGGGTCATTAGGTTTAGTTACTGTTGTTGTATGTTCACTGTTGAGGTTCATTTTCACCTTTAGATTTGTGGATGGGGGCAACTGGACCTCATTTTCCCAATGTGTTACCTGGTTTTGTATGAAGAGGGTCAATTTAATTCACTTTGGATCACGTATTGAACCTAGTTTGCATTTGCTTATTATTAATTTCTGTAGAGGGTCAGCCTGAAGCTGAGGTTGGGAATCAGCCCGTCAATGATGGCAACCGAGCAGCTGAGAACGAAAACGAGGCAGAACCTGGCAGAGTCAATGGTGGCAACCAATGGTGGGGCATTGTAAAGGAGATCCAGATGATTGTCTTTGGATTTATCACCTCCCTACTCCCGGGGTTCCACAACCATATGGATTGAATCTATAGTTTGTACCAAACAAAGCCTCATCGGGTTGAGGCATGAGAGCGTACCCGAGATGTGGGGAAGGATCTTATGAAATAAAATGTATAGCATCAGAAGTTCCTAGTGCCATGACTTTACACATACATAGTTAGGTGCAGCTATAATCCAGCGAAAAATAGTATGTTGCAATTATAGGGTGTCATTTTTGTATCATTAGTTGGATTGTAGATACAACAGCTTTTTTCTTTTCTAGCTTTGCACCATCTCAAAGTGGTCAATGACTTTTCGATTTTCCCCTCTAAGCTTTCTTTGTTATTTTCTTATTAGTTCTTGTCTTCTTGAGCATCCAGAACCCGTGTCAAGTCTTTTTTTTCCCAACTAATGCTGCAAGCAAGGTACATTTTTAAAATTTGATAGAATTACAATTTTAGAATATTTAAATACTTTATTTTAATTTCCGTCATTGTGAAATTGATTTTCATTTGACAAAGTGTACCAAATATTGCAAAGCATGTTAAAAAAAATTAGAGATTAAATTTTATCGCAATTTTTATAAAATTAGAAAAAATATCTTTTTATCTTTTAAATTTGGTAGTTTTATATTTAGTGATTTTCTTTTCAATTGTATTTTTATTGAATGGCAACATATTTCCAAAGCAATTTGTAAGAGTTTTGAGATTGAATTTTTTCTTTCTTTTTTTTTTCATGTATCTTCTAAATAATTTTTATTGTTTTAACAAAAAGTTGAATCAAATGCTTGTTTGTTACTTATAAAAATGGTATATTTTATTATTTTGTCAAATTAAAATTATATTTAAAGTCAAAATGTTATTTCTTATTTCTTAGTCATTTTATTAAAAATTGAATCTTTTAAGGATTAGAATGGTAGTTCACTCAAATATTAGATAATAGAATTGCACACAAAAGTTAAATTGGTCTTCTAATTTCGATTGGTTCGAATTAATTACTTTCAAATTAACTAACGCGAGTTACTAGTGTTAGTCATTAGCACTGGATTCTCATCAATTAGTTAACTTCTGGAGAATCAATTTAATAATTTAATTTAACTGAAACTTGAAACCATTTTGATTAGCACGTAAAATTTGGAAAACTAAGTTGACTTTTTACTCACTATTCTATTGTATAAAATATAACAAATAAACTTTCAGCGATGCTACATGAATAAGTAATTAAGTTTAACTGAGTTGATCCAATAAGTTAAAGGATTGGGAATCGAAAAATTTTAGTTGAAAATGGAGAAAAAGAAAAAGAGACATAAAAAAAAGAAAAATTTTGTTAAATTTTATTAAAAAAATAAGAGAAAATGACAAATAGGTCCTGACCTTTTGTCCTGCAGACATTTTTGTCCTTGAGCATTTGAAAATACTTTTAAATTCCCGACTTTCACAAATCTTAGACGGATGAGGTCCTCCGTCCAATTGTCTCCGTCAGACCTAATGGAAAAGTCTGATGTGGCTCCTGTTCTGATGACGTGGCATGACGAATTGACACGTGGACTGCTGACTGAAAGGGTACTTTCAAAAATTGGACAAATAAGTCCATGTACCTAAAAACTACGTCGTCCAGAACAGTAATAAATTTTTTTCTTCTCTAGAGCAGTAACTTTCTCCTCCAAAATAGCCATCCTATGATCAAATTCCTCTTCCTCTTCAACAATTTCAACCTCTTTCTCAACCAGAGGTCTTTTATTAAAGATGCAACCATTGCTTCCAATTCTAGCAAGATGCTCATCGACCAAAACAAAAAACTTGCAATGCGGTTGCTTTCTCTGTCAAAATTTTCAAAATTATGTACTATATAAAATCATTTCAGAACAAAATTCCTAAATTTTTTATCTTACCTTATAGAATGGGCAACCTAGGAAGACTCTGTTTGGGTTGCTAATCGTCCTCGACATATACATTATTGCATAAACTCCACAGAAGCATCTCGGGGCGATATCGTCCTTCAGATCTCCGTCATGCACAGCACAAGGATCTGAGCTTGAAGCAGAATTTTCTTCTCTTACTCCCATGCAGCTTCTTCTTGACGTTGATGATGCTCCATTAGCAGTCATGGTTGATGCAGGTAGAGCTCCTCACCACTAGCCTCCAGAAAGAAACACAATCAATTTAAAGATTAGGGCCAAAGCAAAATGACCTAGTTTTTAGGTACAAAGATTTATTTGTCCAATTTTTAAAAGTACCCTTCCAGTCATCAGTTCACGTGTCAATCCGTCATACCACATCATCAGAACAGAGTCACGTTATACTTTTCCGTTGGGTCTGACGAGGCAATTGGACGGAGAAACTCATCTGTCCAAAATTTGTGAAAGTCGGGGATTTAAAAGTATTTTCAAATTGCTCAAGGACGAAAATGTCCATGAAGCAAAAGGTCAAGAACCTATTTGTTCTTTTTTCAAAAAATAATTTATTCCCCTAACATTTCTCTTAAACAGTTAGCTGAAAATTCCTTAATGGTGGTCGAATAATTCTAAAGGGCAATTCAAAAATGTCCACGTCTCATTTAATACTTTTTGCTTGTTTATGCCTTTATATAACCTTCATTTTCAACAGTTGATATATAATTCAGAAGGGAAAGCAATGTGTTACTAAAAAAGTTAGATGACCCATCAACAAATCTGTCCAATTTTATTTTCTTATATATATACAACTAATATTAAAATGTGTGTTACGGAATGCATTCTGTTGTGGCTATCTTATTTGTGTGTTGTGCCATTTCCAAAGCTCTGTTTGTGGCCATTGCTCATTCATTTCTTCAAGACAAATGGTGTAATGCAACCAAATCACTTACATATTATATTAACCAGTCTTATTGGTTCACTTCTATACCAACAAAATATTCGCTTAAGGAATAGATATAATATTTTTTCCTTTTTCGGATACACTGAATAGGTGTAAATTTGGACGCACATATGAAAATTTTATAATTAATAAATAGGAATGGATGACCCATCAACAAATCTGTCCCATTATGGATGAGTATTGGAGGTTGTCCTTTTCTACCTAATTCAATAATTTGTGTGGTGTTCTCGTTTGTCAGTTTGTGCCAATCCCACTACTACCATAAGCTTCAATTGGACCACAAAGGATCCACTACCAGTGGTCACTTGTAAATTGTATTCTAATTGAACCAATTTAGAAGTTCCAAGTCCTTTGCCACGGTATTATTTCTTTTACCATATATCTCACTCATAAGATATGATAATTTAAAGAAATTCATATTTTAGATAAACATAATTACTTGTCAAATCATCTCCAGAACCTACAAGAGAGTAGTAAACAGAAATACACTTCAAACGCAGTGCCAATTAGGCTATGTTTGGAAACTCTTCTAAAGTATAAATGCAAGAAATATTAAAAGACCTACAAAATCATTTGATATAGTAAATAAATACAGCTAGACAAAATGCCTCTATCTCAGCATTATCTTTATGTCTGGACAGATTTCTAGTTTCTTACGTCTTTACTGACTCAGCATTTCTATATTTTTTATGTCCTAAAAGAGGTACTAATGGAGACCTTAAAAAATTATCCCATGATTACACGTATAAAAAAGCATTGAACCACAAACATTAAAATTATAAACTTGTCTTGGTCAACTTGGACTGCAACTGATCACATCTTCACAGGAAATGGAAAAAATAGAGCAAATTATCAATCATTAAAAGTGTAGATGAGAATACAACAATAATGATAATTTATTATGTGACCGGATAAATGTATTTACATATTCATCTCTTGGAACATCTGCAAAACTTTGGTGGATACTACAAGTGAACACTAACATAAGAAGCTCATCTTATTGGAACTAAAGAATTGTAATTACAGAAACTATATGTACATATAACAATTGCAAGGTTCACCTCACATCTCAGACAGAATATTGCTAATCTTCCGAAGCTCCTTGAGAGCTGCCATGGCAGTAACCTGCCCTTTGCCAACAAGAATATTTTTAGATAAGTTCTCCACTGAGACTCCCTGGTTCCTGTCTTGTTGGAAAACAGATTCAATTACCTGCATCATTAAAAGCAGTAGATAAGACAAACAAGTTGAAAGTCGAAACCAGGCGAAAGAGATCAATCCTGAGGTCTATACAGAATTTTATGTAATCACAATTATCTTCAGTCTAACTTGTGATCAGTTTGAGCGTGACAGATAGAAGCAACTTTACCTGGATATGGTCAAGCATAGACTGTCCAATATTCTTCAAAGTGCCCATCACATTCTGGTCTACAGAATCTCCTTTGCTACTAACAGAAGTGATATGCTCACTGGTGGTAGAAGAGACAGGTGGTTGCGAATTACTTTGGTTACTACAGCTGCTGGTGGATTTTGTAGGTTCAGAAGCAGCTCCTACTTTCCCTGATATACCCTCAACGGTATTCCGTCCAAACTTCCAAAACCACTGAAATTTATTCTGCTTTTTCTCCTTGGGATGTGTAGCAGAATTTCCTGGATCATTATTATTGCACCCTGACATCTGAGGTATGTTCTCAGATTTATCAACATCAACATCAGTGGACTCTGATGTTTCAGGTATGCTCTCAGGATGATCAGAGACTGGAAGAGGTGGATCACTGAGACTGGTATCTGCAGTTTCATCGCATTCGTCAAGATATAAATTAGAGGCAACACTACTTCCCTGCGAGGTAATTTCATGATCATTTGCCTCATTAGGCGGGCTAGTTGAGTCAGAATATACAGAGGAGCTTTCCTCTATCCCTGTATTTCCACTTGGACATCTATCATCAGATGAGTAACTGTTGTCGCCTTTAGAGTTATCATTTTGCTGCACACCTTCAGCTGCTTCAGAAAGATTTTCCTGCTTGCATAGGATTTCATGGCAATCCATTTGTTCTGCTTCTTCCTCAGGTCCAAGTGCCTTATGAAGCGCTTCCAATATGTTTCGCCTAACCACCTTAGATTCCCTTTTGCCATTCTTAATCCTTGAAGGTGGTGGATCAGATCCCGCTCTTCTCAGTGTGTTTTTTACCTTTTCTGTCCAGCCCTTTTTCCGAGTCGGAATCTGTTGTTCGATACCATCTTGCTTAAGTTCTTCAGCCTCATGTGCAACCCTCCATTTTTCTTCCCAGTAGCTGTCAGTTAACAAATTTACAGGAGTTTTTGGAGACACAGTTTCAGAAGGAAGGGTCTGAGATCGCGTCATAACTGATTTACTTTGGAGATGATATCCTATAATCAAAGGTGATGGAGAAGAAATATCAACACTTAGTGCACGAGCTTGCAATGATTTGGCCTTCTCCAGCAGCTTTTTAATATTAATGTTTTCAGGAAAGTTTAATAATCTCTGAAGACAGGTGGTAGGATTTTCGGTAGCAAGCAGTGAAGATCTTAAATGAAGTAGCATTGCAACAGCCATAGCTGCAATAAATGCTCCACGAGGAGAATGCAAAATCCTCAAACCCCAGTCTATGTTGTCATCAACACTTTTTTCAACTTTACTATTATCCGATGCAAAGATCTCATCCCAGATTATCAATAGATTGTCAAGTGAAAACTCACGTCCGAATAGAACTCGCAACCATCGGAGAGAAAAGTATTGGGGTTCAACACCAAGATCCAAAAGATGGCTATACAGAGATGAATCCACAAGACACAGCAAATGATACAATGCAGTAGAAGCTTCAATAACAGGAGGCAGGCCAGTTTGCGACCCTGCTACAGGGAAGGAAGAGAAGAAATCGGCCATCGCAACTGAACCACGGACACCACTCATTAAAGCATCAAACATGCAATAAGCATCATGTTCCATGAATTTCTCAGATAAAACAATGCCCAGTTCACCTTCAGCTCCATAAGCATCACTCAGCAATACAATGGTCTGTAATGCAGGATCAAGCTCATCAAGACTTTTGACTTTTGCATTTCCATGAGAGCCGATTTCATCCTCCAGCAAGTCTTGAGATTTTCTAAAATCAAAGCTGTAAGAAAGATCATTCTCCTGATATAGAAGGCCATCAAATTTGTCGGTGAAGATATCTTCATAAAGCTTTCGAACTTCTGAAAGACGCTCCACATCAACTTGGAGAACATAAAGCAGAGGAGCAAGTAACTCGTGCATTCCTATAAATTAAGTGAATTGAAAAATTTACCAACAAGCGAACTAGTTTTATAACATATATACTATAAACCAAAGCAAACCTAATCTGAAAGCCTGGAAGCATAACTGAGGACATATTTTAATAAGTATTAGGTATCTCAATGTGTTAATCACTTAGTTTTCAGTCCCCGCTTTTTCTGTATTTTTTTATGTTTCTTAGAAGATTTAGACATATCTTTACCTTGTCTATAACCACATTCTGGGTGCCTGAGACACCAAAGTAATAAAATGCGTCTTAAAATGCCTTGACATCCTGGTGTCTGGAAATAATTCCCATGTTCTGGATATAAACGTGATAAATCCTGATCAACCATTCTCTCTAGCTCCGCATTGCGGAAAAAGCGACTCCATGTACTATCTGCATTTAAAATCCATGTGTCATTTACAAGAGATGAAATTCAACTGTTCTTAGCTTAAAGTGATAGAGAAGGCTAACTATTAGAAATCTACTGGACAGAATTACAATATAAGGCAATGTACGCAACAACAACATACTTATTTAACGTCAGCATCTTTAAAACTGACAATAATTATTAGCATAATTCTGAAATGAAATTCCACAGAATAAGTAAGGAGCATGGCTTTACAACCACAAAGCAAACTGAATTTTTCATTTATAAAAAGACTTCAAAAACACACAATAGGTATATAACCTAGCAACCACTAATAGGATACTCACATGATGAGGATAGTGTACATTAGCATTGTGAATTGAGATAATATAACTGCTGAATCAGGGATCTGAAATCTACATACATATTTTTACTTGGAAAAACAAAAAATGACCTGGATTTTGTGAAAGTGGATTATCCATGGTAAGATCGGGTGAGTTACTTCCATCCTTCGGGATATGCGGTTCAACCAGAAGACGCCTTCTCAGATTCGCATACCTGACAACAATACAAAAAGTCAGTTGATAGTTACTATTGATTATGCATTCAATTCAATAAGCTGAATGAATATGCAGCCCTTCTAGTTTACACCATTATGACATATACAAACAACCACCCTTCCAAACAAAACATAAACAAAATACTCAAATACCCAAAGCCAAATGCAGAAACAGCTTAATCTTCTTGTATTTCCCACCAATTGAACAATCAATACAGTCTCGATTCATATATCAGCAGCACTTTTGCAACTTAAATAATAAAAAGGTCCTATGTTTTTGTATGACTTGATGATTTAAAATCGAGGACCACCAATTCTATATACATAAAATTGATAGAGTATATTGTTATGTGCACCATCAATAAGGTAAATTGCTATATCATGTATCAACAAGCATTGAATATAAAGTAAAAACAAAGATTCCAAATTTAAGGAAACGAACACCGACACTGAAATCAAAAGAAGTACAAGAACATGATTATTCAGCTGATTTACCTCCTTCTACAGTTAGCGGTGACCCTACGAAGATCATCAATGGAAGTTGAAGACTCTGAAGGCAAAACCCCAAGATCAACACGCCACTGCAACCCTCTCAGATCACCGAATCGCCTATTTTGAGTCACCGATCTCCCGGAAGCATCGTCGGAGCCTTCAAGCTCCGGCGGCGCGGACACCGACACCGACGGAGGTGGCGGCGGCGGCATCAGCGGGTTCATCAGAGCCGGCGGCATGATAATCCACCAATTCCTCCCGAAAATAATAAAAAATTAAAGAATAAGAAGAAAAACCCTAATTTGCTTTCAGAAGCTCAAACAGATTGAACTTGAAGCGTGTGAAGAAAGAAATGGGTTGTTTTATGAGGGAACGACAATAGGAGTGGGTGAATTTTGTGCTAAGATTAAGAAGCTTAGTAATTTACAGAGGTTGATGATTGTTCTCATTCTGAATTGTGTTGCTTTTTGAGAGAGAATAACAAGTTTGTTTGTTAGTTTGTTTTGTTGAGAGGAGAAAAAGAAGGAAGCAGGGAAGCAAAGAAGGGAAGTGGGGTGTTGAGTTTATGCGAATAATGTGTTGTGTCTCTGCCGCTTTTTGTTGTGTTTTGTGTGTGATTGACTTGTTACAACTTACAAGCCTAAGCTAAGCTTTCTTCTATTGGCTTCTTTGCCATTAGCAATTTTTTTTTTAGGAGGGCTCATAATCAGTTTTGTAATTTATAATTATTAATTAGTTATTATTAATATTTTTAATAATATAAAATTTTATTTAATAATATAAAATTATTTATTTTTTTTATTAACTAAATATTAACTAAATTTTAATAAAAATACTGAGTCTGGATTTATATATATATATATATATATATATATATATATATATATATATATATATATATATATATAAAGTTTGTTTAGCAATAAATGAGTTTACAATACCACATTAGTTTTTGAGGATTTTTATTTATTTATATATTTATCATTCAGTCATTCGTAGAGATACAAAATGAACATATAGTCACATAAATAATAAATTATTCATGTTTATGATTAAATTTTATAAATGATATGATCAAATTACATTTATATCTATAATAATATAAATTTAAAAAAAAAAAGTAAAAATGTAATATGACTATTTTTGTGTTCATGAAAAAATTAATTATTTTTTGCAAAAACTCTTGATTATTTTATTATAAAAATTTAATTATTCTGTTGTAAAACTTTATTTTATTGATTAATTAAATTGATAAAAAATGTATAATAAATATAATATATTCAAGTATGTCGTGGTTGATTTCTAATATTCATGTTATTTTTGGAAAACAATAGTTACTAAATAACGTTGTTGATTTGATTCGTTTAATTTATATGACGTTGTTATTTATTTAAGTATTGCTTCTTCTTTTTTTTTCTATATTGCTTTCAATAATTTGTCTTAATAAATTTGATATGATATATTGTTGACCATGAAAAATTTTAATGTATTACATCTTGTTGAATATCACTATCAAATTTAAAATTATGTTTTTCCTATATATGATTGTTTATTAAAAATAATAGATTTTTTTATTAAGAAAGTGCGAAATTCTTAGCAAAAATAGTTTACTAAATAATATTTATTTACTATTATTATTTTTGAAACGATCTTACAAATTTTAGAGAAAACAAGAGAGAGCGTGAGAACAGAGTCTTTTTAGTGATGAAGAAAAGAAATAAATTAGTGAATTAGAAAAATTGAATGTGAATATTGAACTGATGATATATTCTCTAAAGGAGAGGTATATATTTATAGGTAGTCAACTTAAGAAGTTTGTCCAAGATTCAAGCCTAATCACCCTTTATATCTCCTCCCCCTCAAACTCGAGTGGTTTTGGAACCAGTTTGAATTTGTGTTTTGAGTCTGTCAAATGATATTGTACTTAATGGTTTAGTTAAAATTAGCGCAACTGGTCACTTTTTGGTATAGGAACTACCTCAGCAACTTTTTGTTCAGTTCGTCTTGAACAACTTGAATGTCTACCCGAAAGTATTTGGTTTTTTCAAACAACACCGGATTGATAGTCAACATAATTGTATTCGTATTAGGAATTTTAAATTTAAATCAATATAATCTAATTCAATAGGATTAAATCTGATTTAAATTGTTATTTTATATTTTTAGTATATTTAAATTAAATTATCTTATCTAATCCGATAAATTATTTTATCTGATTGATCCACTTTTAGGCTGATATGTTAGAGACCTATTTAAACACTCTTTTACTATAAGAAAAACATTGAATATCATTGGATTTACCGTCGAATTTAGCATCGCACATTAGCGTCGGCTTAATCGGTGGATTTATTGACGGTTTTGGTATTGAATTCGTCAGGTCAAATCATTATCGGCGGATTTACACTTTCAACGGTAATTCGCCGATAATAATCGAAAGAAAAACGGAAGAAATAGGCTCGAAATGTAGCGTGCGATTTACCGATGAATTTTTCCGCCAGTAAGCCCAATTAGTGAAATGCTTCGTTTTGGTGACCCACAATATATTACTGTCGGATTTATCTGCTAGTAAATCCGACGATAACAAACCCTAAAATTCGAAGCGTAAACCCTCTCCCCTTCCATTTCGAAACCCCCCTCTCTTTAACCTCTCTTCTCCCACTCTCTCTAACCCTCTCTTCTCCTTGCCACTTTGTTAGCCCCGCTACCGCTGCTGCCTCCTCTCCTCCTCACCGAAACCAGCTCCTTCCTCCTATTTTCCTCCGTTAGCTGCGACTCCTTTTCTCCCTCTCTGTTCGTATCTCGCCGTCCAGCACCATTGCGGCGCTCCACCAACAACGATTGTCGCTGTCACTGCATATCTCTCTCTCTCTCTCTCTCTCTCTCTCTCTCTCTCTCTCTCATGAGTTCTTCTTCTTCTGTTCGAAACTTAGGTTCTATTATCACTCTTTTTCTTTGTTTAAGTTAATTAAGGATTTAGTTACATGTTAATTTATAGTTAGTAAGTAGAATTGGCTATCATATGTTAATTGCATGTCTTAGAAGAATGGAATATTAATGAGTGTGGAGACTTTATGTTTAGTATTGAAAAAATATGGCAAACAACTCTTCGTTATGGGTTTAGGCCATAAAGATAAGTTTTCTCGTTAAAGCCGAAATAATTAAAAATTAGCATTTTCTATGTAACTATATTAAATATTATTTCATCTATTAAGTTTAATTTACTTGCTTATGATATTTGAAGATATAAAATTAATATTACAGAAATTATATTAATTATATATTGTACCTAAATCATCATATGTTGTCTGTGCTAGTACTTGTGTCTTGCAATTTCTGCAATGTAATAACTTCTATGAATTAATGAGAACATAAAGAATTAGTTCTAATTGAGTATTCATTATGTTAATCTATATGAATGCATAAAAAATATCAAATTATTATAAATAAATATGAAGTAATATATTATGAAGTTATTATTGCAAAATAAACCTCATGATGATTAAATGAACATGTATAACAATCATTTGTTGAAATTTTTTAGCACAACTCAAACGAAAATGTTGCCTTTTCAATTTAATGTCTCCATTAAACAATTTTATTAGACAACATAACTTATGAAGTAAGAATAAAAATTTGTCAAACCAAAAAATTTCTACTTCCAACTTAAATCTATTCCTCATTATAAGTTTTGTTTTAGGAATAAGTCTAGTATATCTACCTCTAAGATTGTGTTTACCAAAAGGTAGTTTGAAAAAATTAAACATTATAGATTCAGATTTTCTAAACTTACATATGTGTATAAATCAATTAAGAGTTTTTTTATAAATATTTATTATATATAATGCCCTTATAAATGTGTATAATAGTATAAACAAGTTAATATATTCTATTGAAAATATTGTGAATTTAATTGAATTTTGACTGATGTTGTGGATTGAGGTTAGTTGGATTTGTGAAAACCGTAAACGTGGATATATGTCTAATTTTAGGGGAGGTTATGTCAATTTTTTTTTGAAATAATATAAATATTAAAAGATTTGTGTTGTATATATGCTGATTAGTGTTAATTAGTATTCTCTTTGTAGACATGACGACAGGTAGCAGAGGTGTCATGAGTGGGTCTCGTGGTCGTGGTAGAGGGCGAGTTTCCACTGGTATTCCAGGGACTTCTCAGCCATCGCCCTCTACCCCGACTACCCCGTCGACCCTTGTGACATCATAGGCGGGTCCACCGGACCAGCAGTACATCATGATCCCAAACCCCAACTACATGGCTCCTTCTGCTACGCCCCCCTCTGTCTAGCTCTAGTGACAGAGCCCACGGTAGGTGATTCCTCTAATGCGTCCTAGCTAGATGCCCCTCCATCACTGTCCATCATACAAATGAAGATTTAGCCTGATGGCATGCAGGTATAAGTACATATTATTTTAACGTCTTTTATCCGCAATCTATTTTGAATTTGTTTAGTTTTATATATTTTTATGTGTTTGCTAGTCTTAAGTTTTTCATTGATAGGTTTGCACCAAAAAATAATGCATGTACACAGAAGATCTCCAATGTGATTAAGTCCATGTACGACAACCCATAACCGAGCTACACGAAGAACCTTGCTGAGATAAGAGAGTGATGGTTTCAAAAGTGGGTGGTAAGACCCAATGTTGTTCAATTAACTATATTTTAACTGTATTTTATTTGGACTAACTAATGTTTTTGAATTATTTTGTGCAAGAGAAATTATATGGGATAAGAAACATGATATCTTGATCAGGAAGATCTACGATCACCAGATAGTTAGGCGACTTCAGCAGATGATGCAGGACGTTTGTCAAGGGCGTGGCCATCTCACAATTTGGCTTTGTCCAGATATTAAGAAGGAACTGGACGTCCATTTTAGTCTGATGAGAGGTTCAAGTGTCGCCGTCTGATGAACAGAACTAACACGACTTTGCCGAGGTCGTCGAAGTATACCGGTGGGTTGGCGACTTTTATGAAGACGAAGAGCAAGCTGGTATGTAGTTTGCTAATCTTTGTTAATTATTACTTGAATTAATTGTTACTTGATTTATTTTATTAGTTGGTTTCAATATGTGTAGTCTAAGTCGTTGGAGCGTGAGAGGACATTGGCATAGACCTTCAAGTATACCCACACATTAAAGGTCAACAAGGAGAGATTTGTTGATAAGCAGTCTGCGACTCATTATGTGAGTTTTAATTAATTCTAAGTTTGAAAATGTATTTGGTTTAAAGTCAATTAATTGTCATTCTAATCACAACGTGTGTTGCACAGGAGGACTACATGCAAAGATTGGAGGCCGCGACCTAGCAATCTCAACCTAGTAGGGATGACCCCGGCTCTGGTGCCTCAGTCGTAGATCCTGATAGAGTTTGGTGCGAGACCACCTCTGAACCCTACAAGAATCGTGTCTAAAGGTTGGGGTCGTTCTTCGGCAACAGCCTCTGTACTTCCACATTGGTGGCTTCACCTGTCTCTGCCTCTACCACTAGCCCCGTCGTTTCCGAGAAAGTTGTCGACTTGAGGAAAGAGGTGCAGAAGCTCACACAGGAGCTTCACCAACAAGCTCAGTAGTCTGAACAGAGGTACAATGAGCTTCTTGCATGCGTGGAAGACACCATTACCATCAGGTCAGAGCTGACGGAGAAGCTGAAGCGGCTAGAGTAATCCGATGATAATTGAATGCCACAAAACATAATATGGTGCCAAAGTTATCGTTGAAAAATTTCGTTGCAAAATCTGACACAAAATTCGCCAGTAATTAGCATCGAACGAAATAATCCGCCGGTAAAAATTTTTCAGTGCTGTTTATACCGTCAAATTCAATCCGTTAAACTAGTTATCGGCGAATTTATTGATAAATCTGCCGATAAATCCAATGGTACTCAGTATTTTTTTTGTAGTGTTTGTGACTCATTTTGATAAACTTTTGATGAATAATGATTTTCAGTTGCTTAATGCATATTTTTTATTGTGTGATCAAGTGAAGTGAGTGATTACTTTGCTTGTTGCTTGAAGAAAATTGAAAGATCTAACCTAAGATAATTCTGCATGTTAGTTCTTTCGGTTTTCACTCTTTGATCTAGATTGTCAAAGATAAGTTCTTTAAAGGTCTAGTAAATAATTTCTTTCAGTAACTTAGGTTGCCAAAAATAAATTTTTTAGAGGTCATAGTAGAAAAATCTTTTTTCTCTCAATTCTATGTTTACTATTAATTTTTCCATCTTTTTCATTTCGCTGTGTCTTTTCTTCATTTTTTATTGTGTCTAAACATGTAAAGAAACAAAGCAAACACTATCCTATATCCGAGTGGATGATTTGCTAGAGATCAACACAAAGCTCAAACCAAATAACATTGTTAGAATTACTCTTGCCTCCATATCTAACTATCCAATTCGTAGCTTTATTTGCTTTCAACGTGAACAAGCCAAGGACGAGACAAAAGCTCCTGAATCTTGTGAACCAAATTTGTTATTTCAGATGAATACGCACTTGTAAGATCATGCATGATGGGCAGAATGTCAAGACAATCTGTTTTACATAAAATATCTCTCATCACAATTCCAAGATAAAATCAACCTCTCTAAAGAACAAATAATTTACATATGATGATAGACCATAGACCAAAAACAAAACTTTTAGAGCAACCCAAAATTCAACCTCCTTTAAAATCTCTAATAATATACCCGAATCCCACTAAATTTAAATCCGGATACAATGTTCTTATCAAACAGATTCTTTCCTCTTTTAATACAACTATTAAAAACTGAATTAGCTATATTTCCTTTGTAACATTGAACGAAAAACTTTTAAAACTAACTTTTTTTATTAGTATTCAACCAAAATTTTTAACCAATATTCAATTTGTTAAACATAATTATTTTTAAATTTTTTGTTGACTGATCAGTTAAAAAGAAAATTGTAATTCTCTATTTGGAAACATAATTTAAAATTGTATCGATAATTAAAACGGAAAAGCTCTGCATACAAGCCATTAGGGCTTGTATGCTCTACAAGTACATTAAACAAATACGCGCTGCTCCACGTACGTTGATTACACGCGCTATATAACATCCCGCGTATATCTAACTACCAAATTTAAAATATTTGTTTCCTTCTTCGTTTTCGATATTTTGAGATTTGGTTGTTCTTCTTCTCGCGCGTCTTCCCTCCTTCTTCTCCATCGTTCTTTTGCTGTCCTTTTCTCACTGGTATGTTCTTCGTTTACGTTACCTTTTTCTCTCTCTACAACTCGACCTTCGTTTTCTATTTTTATTTGTTGTTTTCTGAAATCAAAGTTTGAACTCGTTTTGAAGATAATGGATCATTCAACCTCTGATTGTCAGCTGAATCCAGGCGAAGTGGATTATGAGTTTGAATTTAACGAATTTCCTGAGGTTTGATTTACATAAGATTAGTATGATTTTTCTTTCAGTAATTGGTATAGCATTGTGTAGTTGAAAAATTGCTGAACATTGACTGTGAAAGTAACACGTTAACATGAATCTGTCCATTCAATGTATTAGTTGTGACTAATTACCTGGAATTTATAGCAGACGCTCGGGTGTAGATCAATTCTTCTTTGGGTGTATTTTAGCTAGAAGTATGGGTGTATCTACACTTTACTGGTTTTTTGTTATTTTAATTGAGCTGTTGTTGTTCAGGTGTATTATATCAGACACGATTGGGTGTGTTTTTAGTTTTTGACATGGTGTATTCTGCAGCCTGAGTATTTACAGTTTATGGCTTTAAAGGTCATTCTGTAGTTGAGTTGTTGCGGCTCGGGTGTATCATATTAGACATAATTTGGTGTATTTGAATCATATCTATGGGTGTATTTACAGTCTGACACGGTGTATTGTGCAGCCTCTCTCGGTTGTTGATGACGAGCTTGTTCCGAAGGTCGGAATGACCTTTACCACCCTTGAAGATGCTGGAAAATTTTACAGGGACTACGCCAAGGCTGCAGGTTTCTCTACAAGAGTTCGGTGCACAAATAGGAAGGGAAACGAGATTAAGAATCAACTGATTACATGTAGCAGAGAGGGAAAATGGAAATCTAAAATATCTTCGACCGAGAAGACCAATCCGACAGCCAGTCTAAACTGTCCTGCAAGAATTTATATACACACATTGAAGGATGTCGGTGCTTGGATCATTTCAAAGGTTGTGCTGGATCATTCACACCCCTGCTGTCCAAGCAAAGCAGAGATGCTCAAACAGCACAGGGAACTAAGCATGTGCATTCGTCGTACGATAGAGAATAACGAGGAGGCTGGTATCAGACCAAGCAAAACCTACCAATCATTTGTTGCTGCTGCCAGGGGTCACCGTGAGTTAAACTTTATCGAAAAGGATGTGAGGAATTACATTACCAGGGAAGTGCGGAATGTTTCCGAACAAGAAGATGCAAAGGAATTTGGGAAATATTTCTTAAGAATGAAAGAGAAGAATCCGAATTTCTTTTTTGAGCTCGAACTTGAGGAGGATCAATCGATTAAGCTGGCTTTTTGGGCCGATGCCAGAAGCAGAGCCGCCTTTGAGTATTTCGGAGACGTCATTTCATTCGATACCACCTACAATACAAACAGGTAACAAACTGTCCCTGTTTATGATGCTAAATTAATTTATTTTTACGAATCCGCAGCAGAGGTGTATATTGGCTGTTTCATTGGGTGTATTCGAAGCATTTGTTAGGGTGTACCTAATGATTTTGCATTCTGGACCATGGTAATTTGTTTCAGGTATAATTTGGTCTGTGGTTCTTTTGTCGGGGTGAATCACCACGGTCAGTCAACACTTCTCAGATGCTCTTTGATGAAGAACGAAGAAATTGAATCATTCAAATGGTTATTTCAATGCTGGCTTCGTTGCATGGGAGGAAACGCTCCGAAAGGGTTTCTCACCGATCAGTGCGCATCAATGAAAAGTGCTTTAGAGGCCTGTATGCCAACAACAGTTCACCGCTGGTGTATTTGGCATATCATGAAAAAGATTCCAAGCAAATTAAACGGGTACAAGGGACATGCGGATATCGAACAAGAAATGAGCCATGTTGTTTGGAACTCTCATAGCAAAGACTCATTCGATAGGAATTGGAACGATTTTCTGCTAAATTTTGGTCTTGCGAACAACAAGTGGCTTTCAGGTAATGTGTTTTTAAAATCTGCAGCAGAGGTGTAAATTGTATATTCTCTCGGGTGTATTTTGCAGTTTGTGTTTGGGTGTTTTATGCAGATCTGTACGAAGACCGTCACATATGGGTTCCTATCTATCTGGATCACCACTTCTGGGCAGGGATGAGAAGCACACAAAGGAGCGAGAGCATGCATTCATTTTTTAACAAGTACATCACCCGGAACAGCTCGCTTATTCAGTTCGTCAAACAATACGATAATTGCCTCGGAAGCAGGGAGCAAGCAGAGAGAGAATCAGACGCTGCAGATTTTCATATGGTCATACCGTGTGCAACCAAATCCTCCATTGAAGCTCAGTTTCAAGATGCGTACACTCATGCAAAGTTTAGGGAAGTCCAAGCGCAATTCAGAGGAAAGGCGAATTGCATCACCAGATTAAAGAATTCCGCTCTAGGCTATTCAATATACGAAGTCGGAGAACAAGTTTCCAGCTCAATATTCAACAAGTTCGCTGTTACCTACGACTCAGTCGCAGCCGAGGTAAAATGCCAATGCTTATTATTCGAGTCGAGAGGGATACTATGCCGTCACGCACTAAGCGTGTTAAGCTTCGAACAAGTAAGCCAAGTGTCCCCTAGATATATACTGGAACGATGGAGCAAGAAGGTAAAGAGGCGACACACACATATCAAGAGCAGCCACGACGAGCCACTAATGGAGCCAAGAAGTAAGAGGTTCGACCAATTGGTTTTTCGTTCGCAAAATATTTGCGAATTTGCCTCCGAATCGGAGGAGCTGACTGCAATTCTACACCGTACGTACGATAACGTCATGGCCGAGATGGAAGTATTAAAAGCCAAAAGGAAGGGGAGATCTTCTTTATCCCACGAAGACGCCAACTTGGAATCCGTTAACGAGCTTCAAAGCCCGCCAAGGATTCGAACAAGAGGACGTCCAAAAAACAGGCTAGGTTCAAAGCTAGAGAAACAGATTGCAAATGCCACAAAGAAGAGAAGACGAAAGTTTTAAGCGAGGTACAAGGAAATGTTCTTTAAATTTGTGGCAATTGAGTTTATTTTTGTCGTTAATAGTTTAGCTAATGTGTGAGTGTTATATTCAGATAAACGTGTTTGATGCTGCATCAGCGGCGCATTCAAATTCCAACCAATATCAAGGACACGTTATGAATTATCAGCTCAGGGTACCAGCGGCAGGGGATAACTCTTTGGGTGTATAGTTTTATAGAATATGGGTGTAAAAGCTCTGTTTCTTTTGGGTGTATTTTTGTTAATTCACAATTTACATATAGACACATATATAGATACATATAGAACAAAAGCTGTAAAAATTCGCAGGTTATGGGTGTATATTTCATTTGATGTTTTTCTTCATATTTTAGTACATGTAATTCATACATTTTGAGTACAGCGCAGACAGTTGGGTGTATAGTTTACGCAATCTTGGGTGTATTATTAGACTTGCGTTGGGTGTAACAGTTTATAATTTGCGTTCACCACCTGTAATACAGTTTTTAAATACATCACAGACAGTTTACCAGCACAGATAGTTTAACTATGGGAAAAAATATACATGGAATAGAAGTTGTTGATAATTGGCAAATATTTACATCATTTGTTTAAATTACAAACTACGCAGCAGTTGGATTACCCAGTTTCTATATCAGCAGAATTAATCTGACAAAACGGACTCAATAATACAGAGGATGGCTTCGACAACCTTATAGCACTACTTCTCTCTAATTGCCCGATCTCTCTGTTTATTCATCTCACTGAATAGTATCCGGGAAGCATACTCCACTCTATAGTGGTCCACCTCCTCCTACAATTAAAAAGTATATTCTGTTTAAACAGCAATATTAATTCAGTAAAGTAATACAGAGTTATATAGTTCTAAAGACAGTTACCTGTGACCAATTATCCCATTCATACTTCCCCTTTTTGATGTTTTCCGGCTCAATTAACTCAAGCCACTTAATAACGTAGATAGCGCAGTCATAGCTGAAAACGAAGAAAATAAATTACAAATCTCATTTAGGAAAGTTTAATGTTCAGACTCACAAATTTATACCTTGTTTTTTGCCCTGATATTTTAACATATGATGCTTTAATTTCCTTTTCCTTCTCGCCTTTCTCCAGAGGTTTCCCGCCGGCATATGTTATCAATCTTGAAAATACATATCCCTTAAATACCAAAACAAATCAGTAATACACCCGAATGAATGCACAGGATACACCCAACTGAATATGAAATATACACCCAACACAACCTTCGAAATAGACCTATCTATTAAAGTAAAGAAGACAGAGGCAACTTACAGTGAATTTATTAATGTCCTTTCTCTCATCGCTTGGAGCTTTTTTGTGTAGCGGGTCAAGTATTTGACATTTCCGCTTTGTTGTATTTATTAGCCATAACCACCAATGTCCCGAGTGGCAAACAGGAGCAAAAATCTGAAGGATTGCCACATTTCAACAGTGTGTTATTTTATTTGGCATATAATTAAATAAATAAGCGTACTAACAAATTTAGCAAACGAAAACTTACATATGGATGCGAACTTAATTTTTTTCTATCTATGAAGTGAATGAAACTCGGGTAGGCTTCCACCCTGAATTCCTTTTCCGTTTTCGGGGATATGAATTCCCCCTTTGGGTGATCCGAAAGTGCCATGCTCTGCAAGAATTGCGAAACAAGAAATGAAATACTGAAAATACACAACTTACACCCAATCGAACCCAAAAAATACACCCAAATCAATGCAGAAAATACACCCAAAGTTCGTAGAAGTAACACTTACCACAATATCGGGGTGGAGACAGTATATTTGTTCCTGAAACCTCTTTTCATTTTTCTGGATTAGGATGAGGCAGATGGCAGATACAATCTAGAAATATATGCCGAAATCAATTTTACATTAATAAACATTGCAGTTTACTTTGGTGTAAAAACATTAATGTTAGTCTAATATTACCTGAGATTCTATATCACTTTTTGCCTGGAGGGATGCAAGGTGCGATCTGATCAAAATGTATTCTCCTTTGCCAATCAGATTGCAAATCTCCTCATACTCGTCAGTATTGCCATTTGCGTCTTCCTTCAGTCTCGTCCCCCAGATGTAGCACTTTTGTTTCATATCATCTGTAATTTGATTTATTCCCCCTGGAGTTTCAAACTTTGCAGAATTTTCTCTCCCAGTCTCCCTCTGAATTTGTGGACTTTCGTTTGTTCCCTTCGCCGCATTGCTTGCTAATTTTTGGACCAAAGTGTCTAATTGTTCTAGCATACTTGCAGTTTCTGGATATTTTTCCCTTTCTGTCTCCTGCGTTGACGCCCCCTCCTGGCTTGAATCAGTCAGTCCAAGGCTGAATGATGGCATCCCTGAATCTGTTTTAGGAACATAGGTTGCTGTCCGTACCATCATCAACAGGGCAGCAGCGTCTTCTGCGGCTTGATGACTGTGTCATGATGTATAAGAATAAGAGTAAGAATAATAATATACGGATGATAAGCAAAGATTGATTTTAGTCTGATGAACTTACATTTTAGTTGGAGCTGGGGGAAGCGTGGGTGTGGTTTCTTGAAGTTTCTTGGGGGATTCAGGAGTGCTGCACAGTAACACAAAATTAATCATGGCGTAAAGAAAAAATTGATCAGGAACAATATACACCCAAACTGTATGCAAATATACACCCAAACCCTAAACAAATATACACCCAATACTATTTCTTACTTTTCTGTAGTCCCTTCAATCCGTAGCATAGGGGTTGGTTCGAAATCTGTCTCAGGGGTTGTTTGGGATGCCGGCACAAAAACCTGGATCGGGACTCTAAACAAGAAGAAAAATGAAAGGTTAACAACGCCTTTGAAAATAATAAGGTTATAAGGTTGAAATATTCTTGGAAAACTCACATTGCAAGCGCTTCCGACGGTGTTTGTTCCCTCACAACCATCATATTCGAGTCAGTCGGACTCAACCTAAAATAACCCAAAAAAGGTCAAAAATACACCCGAACAATTCAAAAAGAAGACAGGCTTTGTTTTTTGAGAACTTACATAGTTGCAGTTTTTGCTTTTTTTTGCTGCCTTTTTTTTCTTGAATAAAATAATAAAGGGCTTTTTTTCTAAAAAAAATATATACAGAATTAGAAGTAGAAGGTAATAGAAGAACAAAAGTAACGGTTATTTGAAAGAGAAATTACATGCTCTGTGATGGCTGGTTTACGCTACTCTGTTCTGTGCGTCCTTGAGAGGAAGGATCATCACTTCCCAAGTTCACAGCCGGTAGTCTAAACAGATTTCATGTTATTCAGACAAAATAAGATACAGGTATAAAATACACCCAAATGAATGCACAAGATACAACCAACCGAATGGACAATATACACCCAACAAAACAAACGAAATATCCCTAGTAAACAACATACACCCAACTTGATCCACAAAATAAACCCAAATGTTTCCAGAAAATACATCCAAATCATGATAACAAGATTTTATTAAATAATAAAGGTTCTTACGTTTCAGAGGACACATAGCGACCTTCTGTCGATCGTAGGTCAGCTAGGTTCTCCCTGCGAAACAAGATACAATTATTAGCAAACAAAACACACAAAAATCTCAAATACATAGCCCCGCAAGACATACCCCTCCGCAGCAGATTTATCAACGTTTCCCTTTAGCCATTCATCGATTTCGTCACTTGATATTTCATATCTCTCACTACATTCATAAAATAAGATGTTAACAAAAATAATTACGATGATAGACCGTAATATAGCTTACGAGGTACTGTACCCGTCAAAGTATTGATCTTCTTCAGGAGGTGAATCCTCCACAACAACTTTTTTCTTTTCTTGTTGTGTTCTGGGTGGGAAAAAAAGAATACCAATCAGAAATAAAAAATTAATTTTATCACAGAATATTAATGAAAGAAGTGCTTACTCTTTTGGTGTTGTTTTTGTTTTTTTCTTTTTCTTCTCCTTCTCCGCAGGTGATGATTCTTCACTCCTATAAGTTAATAATAGACACTTCAATTAATACACGAAATCTTTATAATGAAGCCAAAAGAAAGGAGTAATAATTTCAGGACATTACTCATCACTTGGTTCAGATTCAGATTCTGAATCAGAATCTGACTCCTCTTGCCTCTGGTTTCTTTTTCTGGAGTCCATTCTGGAAGGCAAACAATCATCATTTAGAACATACTAAAAATACACCCAAATGAATTCACAAGATACACCCAACTGAATATTAAATATACACCCAACGCAGCAAACGAAACACACGCTGCTTAATAAACTACATACACCCAACGTGATCAAACAAAATACACCCAACTCGAAAAAGAAATTACACCCAAGTATGGTTCTTACTTTTTTCCCTTTTTGCTGGGGTGTTTTCTTCCTGAATCCTCTGAGTCTTCTTGAGCCTCAGACTCAGAGGTAGAAGTGTCACTGTCAGTAGTTTCTGTCTTCGAAGACGAAGTTGGACTCGCCTTCCTTTTTTTTTGTTTTTTTGATTTCTTATTTTTTTCCTTTTTTTTCTTTTTTTTTTCATTTTTTCTCTTGTCTCTGCGATCTTCAGAATCCCCTGAAACATGAGATATTTTAGTTAGCAGCATTCAGGTAAATAAAATACACCCAACTTATTATGTTTACTTACCAAAATTTCCTGTCTTTCTGCAGACATTCTTTCCACCAACTGCTCCTTAGTCCAGTTGGCAATCCAGGGCTTTGGTGGTCTTTGAGTCATGTTTTTGCCTTTGTTTTTTGAAAGATGAAAGTAGATTATCATGAGGGCGAAGAGGCAGCCATTAATTGATTTCTTCTTCTTCTCCTGGTAGTCTGTGATGCCCTTGACCATGAAAGTCAAAACATGCCCCCCCAGTTTCTCTCTGATATGCCGTCCATCTTAAAAATTGGGGCTAGGTGCACGGGCGATATTTTGTTTATCGTCGTTGGCAAAAGGAACGCCATCTGTATGTAGAGGATGAATATCCTCTTGAACATCAGGCGTTCCTCTTCGTTGCCAACGCCGATTTCCATCATTTCATCAGTAAGACTTTTGAGGGTCTTACCCTGGAATCTTCTATAAATTATTTTGTCATCATCAGAAAGTTTCTTATACTCAACTTTCTCAGGAAATAGTTCTCCTACAAAAAGGAAGACAACAAAGTATCCAAGTCGGTTCAAAAACACCCAAGCATCAACTTATATAGACCCAAGCAACAACTTAATATACACCTATAATTTTAAGCTAGTTACCTGTTGCATTGATGCCAAGTGCATGACCTATATACACCCTTAGTGGTGGGATGTGCATCAACCCACCGAATCCAAGATCCCTCACAATTGCCTTCTTCTCCTCAGTCTTGTTTCTGAACTTATCACTCAGGAGATGTGTGGCACAGTTAAGGTCTTTTGTTTGGTTTCTTGCTGCCATTTTCTCTGAAACGAACAATACACCCAAAGATAACAGTAAGATACACCCATTGATAACAGTAAGATACACCCATATATATGATTCAGATACACCCAAAGATATCAGCAAGATACACCCATTGATAACAGTGAGATACACCCATAGATATTATTCAGATACATGCGTATAGATATTAGTCAGATCACTCAACCATGCTTCAATATCAAGCCACATTACAAGGTTAAGCAGTATACACCCCCGAATCTAGGGAATAAACCCCCAAAAATCAACAACAATAACAGGAGAACTTAGAACAACAACGTAGAACGACGTAGAACTTAGAAGAACGACGTAGAACTTAGAACATTGTAACAAAGAAGCAAGAATAATAGTAAACCCTAGAAGAACGACGTAGAAGAAAAGTAAAATATACAGGAATCTTAATGAACTTACGTTGAGTATTGTTGCTTTTTTTTCTGTTCAGATTCTTCACGGAGAGTTTGATGGTGTTTTGATGGAAGTTTCGAAGAACGATTTGTATATTTTGAACTTTGATTTTCGCTCGAAAATGGGAGGGTTTTCTTGTTTTCGAAGTGCCTTGAGAAATGGAAGAAGTGGAAGAGTCTGCCATACGTAACCGTTTGAGTGTTGAGCGCGTGACTTTGACGCGCCATGTTATCTCTTTTGGTGCGCGTGATTTCTTTTTGGGTTGGGCTAACTTGTATGCTTGTAGGCTTGTATGTGTAGCAGGCCCGTAATTAAAATTGAAAAAAAAAATTAATAGAAGATGATATATTTTGTGTCTTATTTTGGTCAATGGTGGTGGCTACTTTTATTTTTGAAGACTAATTAAATTGGTCCCTTTCTTTTGTATTTGCAATTTTTTTTATTACACAGCTGGTTCTTGAAAGGGACAAATAATGTGATTTTTTTCTTTTTTGTTATTTTCTAAATGCATGTGTATGGCTATGAGATTCAGAATGATTGATTATTGTCCTTTGTTAATATATATATATATATATTTTTTTTTTTGGTCACAATAATTCATGCTCCGCTGCAAATCTGTAATAACGAATTTTATTTTTATATGTATAAAAAAGAGATTTTCATATCATAGAATAGTGTTTATATCTTGTCCACTAATATGACTTGGGGTTTCGTCAAACAAGAAATGTTAATACTTTTTCGATGGAAGGATAAATTAATTAGAAATTGATGAATTCAATATTAGACTAATATTACCTAAGATTTCTTTACTGAAAGGAAGAGAAAACACTCGGGCAAACAAAATGAAAGGAGCGTTTTAATACTGTGCCAGAGAGGCATATTCTTTAATTTAATTTTATCCCCACTTTTTTTATTCATGCACTTTATTTCCACGTTGGATTTACAAGGAAGTTTCATGGGGGACATCATAAAACGAAAAACTCGAAATAAAAGGAAAAAAATGGGTTTAAACTTTAAAGGTCAAAGTTGGCATGTAACATACAATTTTTTATTATTACAATGTAAGTTGATTTAGCTCTCGAAAGCATTTACAAAAACCGATGTTACTTATTAGTGATTATTTATAGTGGGGAGCTTGCTTATATTTATATATATACACAAGTGGGATTTCGTGGTTTCTTTTATTATTATTTAGGCCTTAGCTCTTGGCTGATTTTTCCAAAGGTGGAACAATATTGTGGATAATATCTTATGATGATAATTTGGTATTTTTTTTAATATAGATGTTAACAAATTTGAAGGTTAAATTTAAAAAATAATAAAATTATTAGAGAAATTTGACCTTCAAATTTTATGAAAGTTGAAATTTTAAAAAATTTAATGGAACATAAATCTAACGGTGGAACACAAATTTAAATATCAGATTTGCATATTTTAAAAAAAATTAATTATTGATATCTGACTCACATTATAGTAAAATATACCAAATCTTAATGACATTAAAAAATATCATTATTTCTCTAATATTAAAACTAAAAAGTGTTGGCTCTTCACTAATTGTGCAATTTCTTTATGTAAGAAAATAGTTTTTATTAGTGTAACCGTGGCTTTGTAATTGCCATATAATAAGAAACTGTTAAAAACAAATTTATTATTTGTAATTTCTGGGGGCAAAAATTTTAATATGGGAATTAAAGTGGTGTTTTGGTTAGAAATGGGAGAATAGGGTGTTTTACCCAATGATGGAGTCAAGTTCAACACGCAGGGGCGTGGAGGCTGCGACAAGTGTAAGGTGAGTTGACGTGGCGCAGCATGATTGGGACACGGTGGCAGCACGTGGGGGCGTGCTAACCTAGCACGTGGGGGCGTGGTGATGACGTGGCGAAAGATGAATGGGCCACGCAAGCACCACGTGGGGGCGTGTTGATGAGTTGGCAATGGAAGAAATTGCCACTTTGGCATCACGTGGGGGCGTGTTGCTGACGTGGCGGCACGTGGTTGGTCTACCTATGCATCACGTGGGGGCGTGTTGCTGTATCACGTGGGAGCGTAATGACACATGGCAGAACGTGATTCGCCTGGCGCAATCAAAACGTGGGGGCGTGGTGAAGGCTACTCTCTATATAAGGCAGTGCACGGATTCATTTTCATTCTAAGGAAGTGTGTGAGTGTTCTTTGAGGGTGTTTCTGGGGTAATGGAGGGTACTGCAAACTTGGTAGTGTATCGCGACGGTGAGATAATACGTAATACTCATGAGGGAGTGAGGTTCGTCTGTCAGAATCCATTTTCGTTTGTGGTTCCATGCACCATGACGTTTATGGAACTTCGGAATGGTCTCTGTCAAAGCATGGAAAACGGTACGTTAATGAGAGTCAGCAGAATTCTGTACCGTAATCCGGTTGTAGTTTTTGGTGGCCTAATACAGTTTGATACCATGCCAATCACTGACGAAGTGACTATGAATAATATGTTTCAAATTCACCGGCAGACTCAGATGCGACAGCCCCATATTGAGCTGTATGTTGAGTTTGAACGGAAGTGGCGGAAGGGACTCAAAATGACTTAGAGGTGGAGGATGAAGAGCTGCAGTGTACGAGGAAATGAATAGTGACAGCGAAGAGGACTTCGAAGCCACTTATGAAGTTGGCGACGAAGATGAGGATGGTGATGTGGGAGTTGAGACAGCAGCTGCTAATGTAGTGGTTCACCCATCGATCAGTCAACCGATGAACGTGCCACCTTTTATGCGTGAGTTGGATCTCGATGCCATGCATGCACCGAGTTTCCGGAATATTCAAACATAGGTACGTGATGACCGAATAATTTGTTATCTTTAATATATACTTCGGATTGATTAACAAACGATAATGGGCACTTTCTGTAGGCGTTGCTGATCCCGAGGACGGAGAGTTCCGCATTGGAGTGGAATACAGTTCTAGAAAGTCAGTCGTGGCAGCAATTAGAAGTTACCTATTGCTAGAGGAGTTGACTACGAAGTGTATGAGTCTGAGCCACAGACGTTCTATGCAAAGTGCAAGATGTATGGGCGCGGGTGCGACTGGCTTATCCGAGCCAGCTTGATACGGAAAAAAGGGTGTTGGGAGATACGCAGATACAACGGTAGGCACACGTGCACGATGGGAGTGATTTCACAAGATCATTCCAAGTTGGACTCGGACACAGTTGCTGAGGCTATAAGGCCATTGGTCGAGACAGATCCGTCCATAAAGGTGAAAACTATAATAGCCGAAGTCCAGTCAAGGTTCAACTATACCATCAGTTACCGAAAGGCTTGGTTGGCAAAGCAGAAGTCCATAGCGAAAGTTTTCGGTGATTGGGAGGAGAGTTACCAAGCCTTGCCGTGGTGGCTCGGTTATGGTTCAGAAGATGCCTGGGTCAGTTGTCCAGATAGAAACACGCCCATCTACAATGGGAATGAAGAGGCGCAAGGGGTAAAAATACTTCATCGCGTATTCGAGTTTCAATCCATGCGTTAGGGCATTTAGGCATTGCAAGCCCCTAGTTCAGGTAGATGGAACACACCTATATGGAAAGTACAAGGTACACTTCTGGTAGCTGTTGCACAGGATGGGAACCAAAACATTGTGCCTATCGCTTTGCCTTGGTGGAAGGGGAGACAGCTGATGCGTGGCACTTCTTTCTAAGGAATCTGCGAATGCATGTTGTCAGAAAAGATGGTGTGGGTATGATTTCGGACCGGCATGAGTCAATTCGAGCAGCAGTAAATCGTTCCGGAGGTGACTGGCAACCTCCAAGAGCATGGTGGATGTTTTGTATAAGGCACATCGGCAGTAACTTCCTACGAGAATTCAAAGTCCTCACTTGCAAAAGCTTGTGGTCAATTGGGTATTCAAGAACGGTGGAGGAGTATAACATCAACTATAAGAGGTTGGAAGAGCGAGGCGAGGCATACGCCAGGTGGTGCGATGCCATTGGACTTAGACATTGGGTACTGGCATTCGACGAGGGACATCGATGGGGCCATATGACGACGAACCTTGTCGAGTGCATTAACTCAGTGTTGAAGGGTGCCCGTAATCTACCTGTGTTGGCGCTAGTCCGAGCAACGTATTATCGGTTGAATGAACTTTTCACACGGAAGAGTGCTGAGTCTCACGAACGCAAACATGCTGGATATACTTACTCCGTCTTCGCACAATAGCGATAGAGGCAAGTATGCAAAGGCTGGGAATATAGTTGTGCACCGTTTTGACAGACGGAATGAAGTATTTGAGGTGCGCGAAATGACTAGCGGAAAGGTGTTAGTCGTCGATCTTGCTCGACGTACGTGTGACTGTGGGCACTTTCAGGTGGAACGAATACCATGTCGCCATGTTATTGCTTGCTGCGCTAACCAGCGAATCGATTGGCACATGTATGTGCATGAGTACAAGATGACAGAGGTCCGTAAGGTATATAGATTCGAGTTCTCACCGTTAGGTGATGCCGAGACATGGCCTGCATATGAGGGACCCACATTGGTCGCTAATCCCGCCTTGAGGCGAACGTCGAAAGGTCGCCCAAAATTGACCAGATACTTGAACGAAATGGACTCACGCGACATGCGTGGTCCTCAGATATGCCGTCTCTGTGGTGCTCAAGGACATAGTCGGAGTCGATGTCCTCAGCGTGCTGGATCAAGTGGTGGGGGGGAATGACTTTTATTTTCAGTGTGATTGTATCTTTGAATTTGCATTTTTATAATAGATTTTCTTTTTTCTCTTAGTCGTGTTTGTAATTTTAAATTTGATGTTATCCATTGATGTTTATGACCATGATAATGTTAACATTTAGTGCCTTACTGAAGCAAAGATACAAATTTTTAACTACTAATAACATTGGCCAACACACAGAACATTAAATACATATTACACTGATACCCTATTATGAAATCTAAAAACCCCAACCCGATGCCTTACTGAAGCAAAGATACAAATTTTTAACTACTAATAACATTGGCCAACACATAGAACATTAAATACATATTACATTGATACCCTATTATGAAATCTAAAAACCCCAACCCGATGCTCACTTCTTGCGGCCCATCCAATTCAGTGCCTTACCCATCATGCTTAGACCTGGCTTTGACGGAGTATACCTATCGGGTGGATTTCGCTCCGTCCGTAGGTCATATGGGTGACCGGGAGCTGCGTCACCCATACCTGCAGCGGCCGACCCACCTGCCTCATCCCCAGGTGCCGACCCACCCGCCTCTGCCGGCACAGCCGACCCACCTGCCTCTGCTGGAGCGGATGGACCAGGGTGGAACTCGTCAACAAGTGTGTATGTCCGCCGAATGAACCCACTATCACACGATGCACCGTGTGGTCGGAAGCAGGACGCTGCAAACCATGGCTCATACCGACCGATGCCCCATGTGGATCAGCTGAGGCTGACGGTGAATGCATAGCACTAAAATCTGACCAACCACCCAAACTAGCATTGGCCCAATCATGACCGCCCATGGAGAAGTGAAACCAATCATGACCGACTGGAATCGTCAACGTCGGCTGAGAGTGATGAGAGTGGTGGCTGGACGCACCCTGGTCCTGTGGCTGTGGTGGCTGTGGTGGCTGAGGTACATAATAAGGAGCTGGCTCAAACACTGCAAACTGAGGTGGGACCTGAGGTGCAGGTGGGACCTGAGGTGCAGGTGGCTGGGGTGCAGCTGGCTGAGGAACATACGCCGTCAATCTCAGCATATGTTCGTATGAGCGCATGTACCAATCCCGATACTCCGGTGTGGGTATGAAATCCCAGGTCGGAATGGGGTGCAGATCCCGTAGTCGAGCGTTTCGCCTATTGCCCCACTCCTCTATCCAACCCCCATGCAAATCTGTCCAGTCATGAAGCTGCACTCCGCGAAGAACCATGCAATGCTGATCCACTGGAATGACCCTTGGTACCTCGCGGGGGGGACTGTGCGAACCCAAATGACGCATAACTCGGTCCGCAGGGTGCCACTCGATACACTCGAATGACAACAACGGAGCAACGATATCACACATCAAGATGTACATGTAACTCAATGGGTACGTTCATTCCAAGGTACGGCCGCCACTCAAACTGCCACAGATAATTCCAATGTCAAAACCCTAACAGTAATGTATGGAACTACGATCATTAGAACCATAAATATTTTACCTCCTGCATGTAGTCTATGTCATGCCTAAATGTCTCACGGTCTTCTCTAACCATGCTGCGCTCCGTTCCGAATGACTCCACCTGAAACATGTATATTACGTTAATACCCCTAAATGAAACATGCATAATGAATAATCTCTGACAAGAACCATAAATATTTACCTCATGGCAACTGGTATCTCAGCAGGTGGAAGGATATGTCTCGGTACAGGCGCAATACGGCATCGCTCCCACGCCCAAACAAACAACAGATTAAGAGGGCCATCATCTCCTTCGTATCATATCGTGATGCACGGCATAGTGCTCTGTAAAGATGGCAAGACATGCTGAACCCCAACTATAAGTATGGATCTAGGATTTCGAGTTACGACTGAGCACCGGGTTGACGTCCGAATATTGCCATGCTCTGACTCTGAACGAAATCACTACTATCAGTCCATCCACTTACAGGCTCTCATCAATTGGTAACCCAAATATATGTGCGACATCTTCCAATGTCACTGTAACCTCACCCACCGGCAACACAAAGTGTGAGTCTCCGGCCTCCACCTTTCAACCAGAGCAGCTAATAACGGGTGAAATCCTCTAATCATCCCAATCCTAGATACGTGGTAGAATCCAGTGGCGCGTAAGTAGTTTTCGACCTCAGATTCCAACTCTGTGGCGGATCAATTTATGCACCAACAAATTTCTGTTAGGTGCATCAACAAAAATATATTTGTTACATTAGTAAAAACAAATATTATCATCTCTAATATTTTAATATTTAAATAACAACTTATATATAATTTTAATATTATTATTTGATTTATTAACATTACCACATTTACAGGCTAAACTTTTGAATATGTTCAAAGTATAGTATACATATTTAAATTTACTTACAGTATATACATCATTTTTTTTTTTATTAGAGTTTTTTAAAAAAAAATTTTTATCGTATAGTATATTATATTATACTATAGTATTGTATTGGTACAATATAATATTTTATTTTAGTTTTTTTTTTATATTAGAAATTTATTTTAATTAACAAAAATTATTATGGAACATATTAAATAACAAAAAATAACAGATAAAATATATACAACAAAAATTTAATTTACCAACTTATATATAAGATGATCCAAATAATTTATTATATGATCCTCCGGAGCATATAATTACGAACCATTTTTCAAATAAATACAAAATAATTTTTTTTCTCACTCACTATGCTCCTAACAGCAGCAACCCCTTCTCCTACAAAACCCTTCTTCCTCTCACTACTACCTCTCTCAAAACCGTGTATGAATTGGGGGGGGGGGGGGAACTCTCGTGTGTTATGAATGTTATAAGGGGGGGGAATGCTCTTATATAGAGCTTGAGAGCTTGAAGAGAGGCCACGCTTGTGCTGTTTAACGGGGAGCCTGTCCCCTGCATGCCGACACTGCACCACGCCCCCCGAGGTGAAAGCCTCGGAACTCGCGACGCCCTGCACAGCCCTGCGTGGTGTCACGCATGCATGGTCGCCAAGTCACCCCCCTGCGTGGTGGTGACACGAAGTCCGCAGTTCACCACGCCCCTGCGTGGTGTCAGAGGCTGCGTTGGTTGCCTCGTCACCTCGCCCCTGCGTGTTGACTGGCTTTTCCACCCCACGGTAAATCACCCCAGCCTCCCATAATCTCCCAAAACACCACTTGCTTTTCCATAATCAAAATAAATTCTGTAATTTCTGACCCTTTTGCTTAGTATTTTGTAGATCCAGATTTGGATGATCTTGGTTTTATTCACGTGACGTGGCAGTTACGTGTCTACATCTTCAATCTTCATAATCATCCCATAGTAGTAATTTGTTTTTTGCAAGTTTCTTAATTAGAAAAAGTAAGCAACATTTTGATCCACATAAAAAATTTATATAAATAATTAATTATATATTATAACGTTTTTATAATTAATTTTTTTATTTATTATTTAAAAATATTTAAATATATAAATATGACTAAATAATTATATAAAAATTTTATACCATTAATATATTATTAAAATTAAATTTTATATATATAATCAATCATGAGCAATACTTCACAGGGATAGAAAAGAAAAATTGCAGATGAGTGATGAATCAACATTACGTTTAATATTAAATTAATTATTAGAAAATGAGATATTTTTTAAATTTTTTAATTAAATTAATTTTTTAAAAATTAAACTTTTATTATATTTATTTTTCAGTCATTTTATTAATAATTTTTTTAAAGATTGATATTGTAAAATAATTAATAACATATATAATATCAGATATGTCTAATTGAATATTGATAAATATATTTATAAAAATTTATTAATTTAGTCATTTTTTTCAATTACAAAAATTATATTTCTAATATAATTTAGTAATTAAATTGATAGATTTTTATAAATATATTTAGTCAACGTTCAATTGAACATGTTATATGTCATGTATGCTATCAGTTAATATTTTATATCATTAATTATTGACAAAAATTATGAATAAAATAACAAAAAAACAGATATAATTAATTCGTAACTTTTAAAAGATTAATTTGATTATAAAAAATTTTTAAGAATAAATTTAAAAAATATCTTATCTTCTAAGTATTAATTTGCCTATTAACACATTTTAATAATGGTTTCATACAAGAAAGCTACATGTGAACCATAGTCCAATCAATCTTGACCCTTTATTCCAAGAGTTGATCTTGATCTACTTTCAATCCAACGGATATGGTGGTGTGGTGAACATCACATTTGATTTATGAAAGTTTTCTATTCGTGGGATCGGAGGATCAAAGATATGCCTCAAATTGATCCAAAGATGATATCAAATTACATATATATATTTTATTTCGATCGAACCATCATATATAAAATTTACTTATGATGACATGACATATAATCATTGGGCTCGAATCGCTAGACCAAATAATTTTGGCGATCCAGTAGTTTAATGTAACATCATCGTATACGTAGGTTAATGGCTAAAAACTTTTGAAGCACCCATGCCCTCTAATAAACCCTAATCCCAATAATCGATATTAGCGGAAGAAAATAAATTTTTATAAAATATCTAATGACTATCTGAGATAAGACATATTAGATATTATATATGTTATTAATTAATATTTTATATTATTAATTATTAATTAAATTGGTCTTAGAAATTTATTTAATTAAATTAGTTTTAAAATTTTCTAGCAACTAACAAAATTATACCATGTTACCTATACACTACCACATAAATCCCCTTTCATTTCTTCTTCTTTTCTACCATCACCGTATCATTAAAATAGAGGCAATGTGTGTGGCTATGTGTATATATAGTGGCCCCCTCTCAACATCTATGGCCAAACCATGATTCAATAATTTAATTTTTCTTTTTGTATGAATTCATCAAGTTAGAATTTTAATAATAATAACCTATGAAAATAGCATGTAATACAAAAAGAGGAAGATATTAAAAAGGTGGAAGATCGAAGGAATATATGAATAACACTATAGCCATATGATGTTGTCTCTATATATATATATATAAGCTAAGGTTGGTTTGATGCGAAAGCTTTCAATTATTGTATATAATGTAGTTGCCCCACTATGCAGCGTTTCATGCCATGCCACAATGGAACAAGTGCTCTACCTCATTCATAACATCTTATTTATTTATTTATTGTTAATATAATATATTTGTTTATGGATCTACCCCGATCAGGATAAACCCATAAAATTTGAGCTCCATATATATATATATTGATGCATATTATATTTGAACTACACATGCACTCGATCCATTAGTCCAACATTATAGGAGGTAAATGCCTTTGATAGTCGACCAATTTGAAATTTTGATACGAAGAAAGAGACTTAATAAGTTTTTTTGTTAAAAAATAAGAGTGGTAGAATATATTAGGATAAATTAGTATTTATTAGAATTATGTAATATATCTGAATATTTATTATAAAATATTATATTTTTATTGTTTTGATTTTTTAATATTTATAAATATTTTTGTATATTATATCATTTCACATAACTTGAATATATATAATTTTTTTTTCTATTATTACTCTTTCTTATCTTTTTAACAAAGAGAATATATAAAATTGTAGCAATGCAACTATGGAGATACTAAGTTCATGATGAATCATACCATAAAGTTGTGAAGAAAGAGGATGATAGAGAAGAGTTTGAGAGAAGAATTTTGTTTTATGTATATTGAGTATATCTATTATGGAGGTCATATATTTGATAAGGAAAATAATAAAAGAAGTACTATAGCACAAATTAAAAATGAATTTACCTATAGTCTTTATTTATTTACTTGAAAAAAGACATATGATATAATATCAATAAAAAATGTGTTATATATGAAAAGTTTTGGAGAATAGAGAGTAAAAATTGCATGTGTTTTTTCAATTAAAGACATGTACAATGACATTATAATTAGTATGAGAATCCAATATGATCTAAGAGAGGAATTTTTAATTGGTGCGAGATTACAACAAGAGTTATTTTAATACCTTTTTCATATTAATTTTGGAGATGCTTAATAAATATAGCTATAGTGCATTTTTTTGTCAATGACATTGTTTTCATGGGAGAACGAATAGAAGAAAATTTATTTAAATCGGAAGTTGAATATATGCAGATATCTTTGAAAGTACGTGATTTATACATAAGTTGTATTAAGACAAAGTATATATGGTGTATAAGTTCAGTACAGGGAGAGAGAACTTTAATATAAAAAAGGATAAAATATTATACTATTACAGAGAAAGATATTTAAGTAATTTGGTTGTATTATTCAATACAATAGAGAAGTATTAATAATGTAAGCCATATGATTCAGGTGTATTGGTCAAAATGGAGGTTTTATTGGTCATTATACCAATTATACTGTATGGAATGAAACATTAGACCACAAAAGATGAACAAGAATATAAGATTATTAGTGTAACTGAAATGGAGTTGGTTAAATAACTATATCAAGATGGAGAGCAAAAGAAATAAGGCTATAAAAGAGGTCGAAAGTAAGAGTAACACCTTTATATATTGTTAAGAAAATATGATAAAATCTAATTTTAAATAATTTGAATATATGAGAAGAAGATCAACATAATATTCAATAAAAAAAATTAATAATGGATAGGTTAGTGTTAAGAAAACGGAAAAAAAATATATAGAAGGATTTTTAATAAGGTGATTAAGAGAGATTTAAGAGTAAATGACCTTATTGCAGATATAATAACTACATGACATCATTACATAATATATATCATTGTTTGGTGCATGTAATTAATTTTATTCAGTGAGATAAGATTTTATTATTATTATTAAAGTGTAGTTAGCATCAGTAAAATATTTTATTATGTTTTTATTGAATATTTTCTGTGTTAAACTAATATATGTAAGTCCTTGTATAACTTGAGTGCAACAAATTTTTTTAAGTAAGATGCTAAAACGAATAAATTTTTTGTAATCAAGTCTCTAAAGCAATTTCTCAATACAAATTTTAGTAAATTTTAGTATATATATATTACCTTACAAAAATCAATAAAGTCTATTGCTTTATATGATTTTTTTTTTGGTAATATATTACCTTGGTCATTTAAAGTTTTATAATGCTTTGCTTTCACAATTTATATAACAACTCCACTGTAATTAATAAGGGGTGCAGTCAATTTTAGCCAATTTTTATTAGACTTATTCCAAAGTTCATTAAAAAAAACATCTCATTCTATTTACTCATTTTTAATTTAATTTCATTTTTTTTAATTAATACTGAAGTAAAAACAAAAAAATATCATAACCATCTCACTCCTCATCTCCTATCATGCCGTCTCTTTCGCCGTCAACAAGACACATAAACGTCACTGTCGCTTTCTCCATTGCTGCCATGGAAGAGCTCTCGCATTGTCTTTCATCCGTTGCGAGCACACCGTTCATCACAGCGACGTCGTCAACGGAAAAACGGCGCACGAAAGTCAGGCCGAGCCGTACGTCTCTTCCACTGTGACGCGCGGACTCCTCCTCTATCGCAACCTGCAACGTCGTGCCGCCTCATCCATCTCCTCCATCGCGCTGCGCCGCGTCTCATCTGTCCGCCGTCACGCCGCGTCGTTGCGTACTCGTGTCTTCTCCTCCGTCGCGTCGTGCCTTCTCCATAACCTCTGTCACACCGTCGAGCCGTCTCATCGGTGTCGCCATTCCAAAGGTTAGTGGAGGTTTCTTTTGGAAGCCATCGGATGTTTCTTTTTTAATTTATCGGATGTTTAATTTTTTTTATTGATGTATTGGATGTTTTTATTTTGGTATGAATAGATTTTTTAGAAGTCATCGGATATCTTTTTATTGATTTATTGGATGTTTCTTTTTTTATTTATTAGATGTTTCTTTTATAGTATGAAGCGGTGACATGAAGGAACGCATGCGCAATTCGTGCAAAAACTCCCTCTAGCAACGACGACATGGCGCAATGTGAAAGCAGAGATGCGATGGCCAGTTTATGCAGCAGTTACTCTATTAAATTATTTGTATGTGTTTAGAAGAAGTTACGTTATCTATTTTTAATTATTCAAAATCTGATTTTTAAAATATTTAAAAATTAATTTTTAAATAAATTATTTAAATTAGCTGGCGGATGAGTTGGTCTTATACTTTCTCTTTATATAAATAAACCAACATTATTATTAACCGCTACGATACATATATATGAATTTATTAACTTTTCAATCAACCTATATTATATATGATAAAGTATTATATTATTAACCGCTACGTACATATATATGAATTTATTGTCTCTAAGTCATTTCGTTCTTAGGTAATTTACTAAACTACTTTGCTTGTTTATTTCTAAAATAATATCTATGTAAAAGTTAAAAACATTTGCTTGATTTTGATTGGTAAAAGACAAGATCTCCAACTCTATATGTTTACTCTTATCCTGTTCCTATTAGTCTATTACATACTCACTGTTGACAAAGCAGCCCCATAACATGTGGTTCCCTGAAGAGCTCTTAAAGATATAATATTGTTATATATATATATATATTAAAGTCATATGAATATATATAATTGAGTTGAATTTCACTGTTGTCAAACTACCCTTTTCGATCATAATATTCTATTTTCTTAAACATGAATAAACGAAGCATAGTGTTATTAAGTCCAATTCCATACATATAATAGGACAAGTTAAATAATTGAGATTTACGAAAGCAAAGAATTAGGGTTACTTATTACGTTGTTGAGTTTCTAATAAGAAAATGTTAATTTTGCATATGTCTGCATTTTAAAAGTCGGTGCTTCCTAACACATCATATATAAAAAATAATATTTTTAATATATATATTGTGTGTGTGTTAAATAATGGTGATTGGTTTCTAGTTGATAATGACGTATCCGCAACCTTCTATTATATTCTTATTTTTTTAATAATTAAGCAATATAAACCAGAAGACAAATTAATCCTACACTATTATTATTAGGTGAAATATATGGTAAAGATATTGTTTTAAAGATATGTCTACGTGGCAAAATCTAAATCACACATTCTAAAACCACAGTTTTCACTTAAAACCGTAACTCTTCACAAAGAAAAGCGTCACCTAATGGAAAAAAGTAAATTAGAAGATTTAAGAGAAGAAATAATTAAATTATCAAAATTAATAGATCAAAAATTAATGATTTTAACCAATGTTAATTGTAATAACACTGAATTCTTAAAATCAATACAAAATGATTTCTCTCAAAATCTTTATTTTACTATAAGTTTTATTGAAGGACTTCAAAAACCTGAAAAAACTTATTTTTCACATGAAATTTCTAAAAAATGCTACCATGGAAATAATTCCCCACATCTTTATCATACTTTTAACCCACAATTAAATTCTATAGTAGATATGCTTGAAGAAATATTAGTATCCATAAAATTTCAAAGAAATTATAAGGAAAAAGAGAATCCCAAAGAAGAAAAATTTCAAAATATAATCAACATAACAGACTTAAAAGTAAAACCACCATTGAAATTATGAATATTGAAGAAAAATTAGAAGAAGTTACAATGCTTTTTAAACAATTAAAAATGGCTCAAGAAAGTAATATTATGGAACATGGTTTTCAAATAGAAGAAGAATTAGTAAATGATGAAAATATAGAAAATAAAGAACACATTCTAGATTATTCAAGTGACGAAGATCCAGTAATTCCAATACAAGTAAAAAATGAAGCTGGAACATCTAAGGATAATCAATCTCAATTTAAATGGGAAACAGGTTTTGATAATTATGCTTTTAAAAAAGGGTTTATAAATAAAGATTCAAAATATACAAAAATACCATCAAAACACGTTCCTAAAATCCAGGAAATGGAAGGAGAAAGAATGCTCGATTTAGACTGCAAAAAGAACGAAAAAGAAATTTTCGAAAACTGGTTGAATTCCTTCTTATTAGAGGCCTTTACTAATCCAAAACTTAGTGAATTGTCTGGAAGAGACATTTGGAATTACATAGGATTTCATACTAAGGGAACTATAAGAGATTATATGACATCAATAGAAAACCAAATATAGAAGAATTAGAATAAAAACACAGCTTATGATAAGATATTATATATAATGATGATTCTATATAAATTTTTTGGAAAAATATTATAGATCATAGACAAGAAGTCTATAATAAAGAATATCAAGAAGCAAAAAACCATTTAGCTAATATTCAGATATATGATTATGTAATGTGGAGTCTTATATATGTGAATATAGAATTACATTATTCAAATTAAAAGAAAGATAAATCATTATCTTAGTATGTATATAACAAAACTTCCATATCCTGCTAATGAATTTATAATGGGAAGATTTATAAGAGAATAAATAGAGGAACAATTGAAAATAATTTTGGTGGAGCAACCTCTGCATAAGAGAGGAAATAAAAGAACGTTGTATGCAAGAACAACTCAAAAAAGATTTGCAAATATAATCAGAATTTGCTGTCAGGATAATGAAGAGATACCTCAAAAATATGGTCTTAATAAAATTTTCAAAGAAAAGAAAATATCAATTTAGAAAAAGAAATACTATCCAACTGGAGAAAAAAGATATTTTTAGAAAAGAAAATAACAATAAAACAAAAACAAAGAAATAACTATTGCCCGAATAAAAAAGAAATTGTAAATGTTGTATTGCCAAGAAGAAGGACACTACGCAAATGAATGCCCGAAAAAAAAGGATAAAAAGGATCTTCTAAACAAATAGAATTGCTAAGTCTTGTTTCATGGAACCATTAGAAGAATCTGATGATAACTTAGACTATATTTTTGAATATGTCTCGGAAACAGACTCAGACTGAGTAATAATGCTACATTTATTACTATAAAATAACAGAAAAGTTTATAAATGCTTTCATAGATTCTGGGGCAACACAATGCTTTGCTAGTTCAAATATAAAACTTGATTGGAAAAAATTAAAGAAACCATTAAGAGTTAGAATAGCTGACAAATCAATACATAAAATTGACCAAAAAGCAGAGATGGTTGAAATTTTTATTCAAAATTATAGGTTCATTGTTCCATCTATATATATGTTAGACTCTGGAATGGATTTTATCATAGGAAATAACTTTTTAAAGCTATATCATCCATTCTTCAAGAATTAACATATATAGTTTTAAAAGCTCCACATGATTCTTCAATAAATCAAAAATCAAAACGTATAAACATACCAACTACTACTATAGATAAGATCTTAAAATTTAAAATATTTTCTATATTAGAAACATGTTATTTAAATTTATACTTTCAGATAAATATTCCAAAAAATAATCTTGAAATAAAGATAGAAGAACTCTTGGATGAATTTGTGCTGAAATTCTTTAGATATTAAAAATACAAATAACGAATTAGTAAGCATTAAATTAAAAGATCCCACAAAAGAGATAAATGTTCCAAATAAAATTCTTTATTCCGCAAGAGATAGAGAAGAGTTCTCATTAGAATGTAAAGATCTTTTGGAAAAAGGAATTATAAGATTAGGTAAAAGTCCTCATGCGGCTCCAGCTTTTTACGTTGAAAACAATAATGAAATTAAAAGGGAAAAACGAAGAATGGTAATAAACTATAAGAAAATGAATGAAGCAACTATTGGTGATACTCATAAACTTTCAAGAAAAGATTCTATTTTAGAAAAAATCAAGGGAGCAACTTGGTTTTCATCTCTTGATGCAAAATCAGGATATTGGCAACTTCGTTTAGACGAAGAAACAAAGAATTAACTGCTTTTACTTGCCAACAAAGAATCAACAAGTGTGTTGCTTTATGAATGGAATGTATTACCATTCGGATTAAAGCGAGCCCCAGGTATTTATCAAAGATTTATGGAAGAAAATCTAAAAGAGTTAAATGAATTTGTTTTAGTATACATTGATGATATACTAATTTTTACAAAACAAGATAAAGAAGATCATCTTCAAAAATTATTAATAGTTTTAGAAAGATGTAATCAGAAAGGATTAGTTCTTAGCAAAAAGAAAGCAAGAATAGCAAAACAAGAAATAGAGTTTCTTGGATTAATTCTATCCACTCAAGGAAAGCTAAACTTCAACCAAATATTCTAGAAAGGTAATTTATTTCCTAACAGATAGAAGATAGAAAACAATTACAAAGATTTTAGGGTGTATAAATTACATTTCGGATCAAGGATTTTTAAAGAATATAACAGAATATACTAAAAGCTTATTTCCAAAAATAAGTACTAAAAAAGAATGGAAATAGGATGAAAAAGATAGTATACAAATTCAAAGAATTAAAGAATTATGTGAAAAACTTCCAGAACTTTATATTCCAGAAGAAAATGACTACTTAATAGTAGAAACAGATGCTTCAGACATAACCTGGTTAGGATGTCTAAAAGCTAAGAAAGCTATAAAAGTTTGGAACAAGAAAAGAATCACTAGATTCTAAATATCCCCCAAAGGAATTACTTGCAGGTATATTCAGGGACTTTTACTCCAACAGACAGAGATATACCACTCATGAAAAGAAAACTCTAGCAGCAATTAAATCTCTTAAGAAATGGAAAATTGATTTACTACCCAGAGAATTTACATTAAGGACAGATTCAAGTTACCTAACAGGTTTCATACGATATAACTTAAAAGTTGATTATAATCATGGACGATTGGTAAGATGGCAATTATTTTTGTTACAATATCCAATAAAAATTGAATATATTAAGGGTGACAAAAATGTTATTGCAGATACATTAACAAGAGAATGGAGTTCGTCTACAACGCATTAGATCAAGAAATCCAGAAATACGAACAAGAACTCGAAAAATGCAAGCATTGTCAGCAAATAAGGACACAGATCCAATCCCTCAAGAAGGCCATCGAAGCAATAAAATCAACACAACAACCAAACCATCAGAGTTCAGCCGCTAAGCGTGGTGGACAAATCAGTGAAGAAAAAATTCCAGAAAATAAAACAATTGCTGAAATTATCAAAATCCACCCAAGATAAAATATTATGTAATTTATAATGGCCCCATGAAAGGAGTATATGATGCCTGGAAAAAAGCAGCACCATTTACACATCAATCAAGGATAATTCATAAAGGAGGGTTTTTAACACTGGAAGAAGCAAAGGAATCTTTCAGGGAATATGAAGCTCTTCATCCAGAGCAAACCCTAAAAAGAGCAGATAAACTCCAATTCAAACTCAGAGAACAGGAATAATAAGAAACATTCCGACAAGGCTGAAATCAAGGAAAAGAAAAGGGTCTGTAGATCAAATCTCAGAGAAACCCTTAACATAGTCCTAAATTGGACTGAAGAAAAAAGGGCAATCTTGGGATATATCCTATTGCCAAAGAACAGCTAACAAAGCTGGTTATATTTTCAGATGCTTCCCCATCTGACACCTATCAGTTTTTTCCAGTATGGATAATTGATACAATTTTAATTTTTAATGATTTGGAAATTATTAGTGAGTTTCCTGCAGGATTCATTGATGCAGTAAAAGATTTAAAAATATGATTGACAACGTAAATCCAAGGGATATATCCCTAAAATTTACGAATAGTCAACCTATTTTTAATGAAGAAGAAGAATGCTTGGTTCCAGCACATCAAGTAATCTTCATGTCCGTCTTCCCAGGAAATTTTCAACCAATTGATCAAGTTCAAGATTTAACAATCTACAGTCATGAAGGAAGACTAGCCAGCACACTAGCAAGGGTCTTCGAAAGAACTCAAAAGATAACAAGGAATCTCACACAAGAATCAATTATAAAGGCAGAAATACTTTGCTTGTGTCCAGTAAAAGGAATGAAATTGAAGAAAGAGAGATGAGACTCTTAGTGGAATTTGAATCAGCATTCTACAACTTATCTGGACTCTTAGAAAAGCTCCCCGAAGGGATAAAGAGGAATCTCTGCTATTTGATAAAACAGAGAAGACCACAAGTGCCAGCTATGTGTCTCAGAGTTTATCTGAAGAAAGCAATAATGAAACGGAATCAACCCACATGATAAAGGAAGAAGACAACGCATCTGAAGGTCACATAATGAAGAGGAGGACAGCACATCTGAAGCATCTCTCAACATTATTGCATAGTGACGTAAGCGCTTAGGTCATAGAGCACCAACAATGTAGCTGGTGCAAGATAATAAACAATGACGTAAGCAATGACGTCATAAGAAGGGTAAGGATGGGAATTGTCCATTAGACCCAACCATTATAAATAGGTTGCTTAGGCAATTGTAAAAGGCATCAGACAATAGAAAGCAGGAGGCTAAGAGTACTCATATGCTAGGAGAGCAAGGAGGAAGCTGCCAAGGCGATTCTGTAGTCTGAAGAAGAATTCCCTTAGGAAAAACCAATTATAAACTCCCCTCTGGAGTTAGTATCTACAATCTCCCCTCTGGAGATAAAAACATCTTATATAAAATATTCTAAATAAAGGAAGTTTTTCTCCAGAAAGGTACGCCTTTATCCTAATCTCTTAGTTATGAATTATTTAGAAAGTTTAGAATTAACGGAAGAATCTGACTATTATAGATTATCTGCCTTATTAGATAATGAAAACAGGCTGTTCTAAAACAGAATTAAATCTCAAATCAAATGAAATTTTAATAAACAAAATCTTTTAAGAGAAGTTTTTAATAGAAAAATATAATACTATGGAAAAATTCAACTTGAAGCCCCTATAAGATAAAATCCGCCAATGGAGAACTTGAAATAGCTTTGATAAATGATGAAGAATTGAGTAAACAGATTGAGAAAATTAAGGATCAACAAAAAAGATCTAAAATTGGATGGATCCATATTAGTACTATACAAGTCTTAATCAAATCTACATATATGAAAGGAATTAATTCACCAATAAGCTTAGCAATCTGTGACAAAAGAATTACTGATGACCCAATAGATCAAATAATTGGAATTGTTCATGGAAACTTAGCAAACGTAAATGTTAAATTCAATACCCATCTTGGATATGCTATACCTTTGTCAACTGAAAATCTTGGAAGATCTATAAGTTTGGCTTATAAATTTCACAGAAAGAATCTAATGGAACAAGATGATGAACCATTTTCAATTACATATGCAATAAATTATGCTTTAACAAATAGCCATCATAGTAATATTTAAAAACGAGAAAGAATTTATGTTGATGAATTATTTCAGAAAATTGTAAAGACAGAAATACCAAAATAAAGCTATGAAAACCCAGTTCTTTTACTAAAAGAACCATCAGGAAAATTAGTTTCATCGAATTTTCAAATAAGAGAATCCAAAATTAATAGCCCTTTAAGTTTATCTAAGTTAAAGACTAAAGAGAAAATTCTGAAAAAGAATTAACAAAAAAGGTCGAAAAATTAAATGAAACCCTAAACACTAAGTTATGACAATAAATAAAGAAAAATATATGTAACCTATCAAGACAAGAACAAGAGCTCTTTGAAAGAGAAAATCGGTTGAATTATTTACAGTTTTCTGAAATAAATCAAAGAGCATTTAAAGCTCTAAAAATAATCTATGACAAATTGAAAGGAGAAGTTGAAGAGTTAGAAAAAATAATAGAATCTCTAGAAAATAGTGATGAATCAATGATAGAATTTGCAGAAATTCTAAGATAAATATGAAGTTTACAAAGATTGAAAGACCAGAAAACAAAATAAAAAGAAAAAGGGCGAAAAATTAAAAGTAAAATAAGGAGTATAAAAGGGAATTAAATAATCTTCAGTTCGAAATTAATGACCTTATAATAAAAAGGATAGAAATAAGAACAAATATAAACAAGTTGGAGCTAAACTTAAAAAATTTATAAATGCCTGGAAAACCATATTATGACTTAAAAGAATTAAAGTTGTTGAAAGAAAAAATGGAAAATGAAGTTGAAAAATTAAAAAGATATTTAGAAATAGCAGAAAGTGTAGAAATAAAAGAAGTTTTTGAGGATTTGAAAAATTTTATTAAAGAAAAGGACAAACAGATAAAAGATTTTAATCCATGCAAAAAAGAGTATTATAAACTAAAACAAGATTGAAAAACTATAAAAATGAAATCAGAATTAGTAATAGTAGAAATGGTCAATACTTTTGATTATGAAACTGCAAATTATAAAGTACCACCAACCAAATCTATACAAATTATAGAAGCAAAATACGAAGAATTTTTGAAAAAGAAATTACATTTTAAAAATTGGTATCAGAGCCAAGTTAACGATTAAGGGTAACACTTTCTCTTTAAGTAACACTTTTAGTGATACGCTTTTAAAATCAACAAATAACCATAAAAGACAAAAATCTTTACAAATGCATCTGTACACTAGATGCCCCCTTATTATTATTGTTAGTTGTTTGTTTTGGTAAGGGATGTTAGATCAGAGACTTTGGTGCTGAGAAAATTGAATGATGCATAACTAAGAATGAAGATGTGTATGTTGGTTTATATACAAGAGGATTTATAGCTCTAACTAATTTTAAAAATTGTACAACTGTGATTGTAATTAAGTGTATCTGCAATTAATTTAATCACTAATATTAAATACGTGTGAATTTAATATTTTTTCTCAAGTTGGGGCATATAAATTATATGTTTTTAATTTGGACATGAGAAAGTTAATTAAATTATGATGCCGAAACTGCCTTAGTGAACATGTATGCTAATTAGTATTTTATTGAAATACGTACTAGTTTGACAAAATCGTTTTAACCTTCTCTCTAATGAAGTGATAATCTATTTCAATACGTTTGAATCTCTTATAAAAAGTAGGATTAAAAGCGAGTTGAATGATCGAGATGTTATTACAAAACAACATGGCAGAATCAATGATAATGTCAAGAAACTTGAGTAGATTGGTGAGTCACACAACTTCACAAGCAACATTAGCCATGATTCTATATTCAGTTTCGGTTAAACTTCTGAATATCACATGCTGCTTCATACTTTTTCGGAAGATTAGAAAGTCTCCCAAAAAAAATGCAATAACTAGTAGTAAATCTTCAAGTGTTTAAACAACTCTCTCATTCTATATTAGTATAAATGGACAAGTTAAATTTTGATTTTAAAGAGAAGAAGATTCCTTGGCCGGGTGCATTTTTGAGGTATCTCAAGATGTGATGTACAGCAATAAGATGTGAAACTCTTAGATTATACATGAATTGAGCTAATTTGGTTACGGCAAAAGTGATACCAGGTTTTGAAATTATAAGATACACCAATCTCCCAATCAATCTCCTGTAAGCAAATGCATCTTCAACTTTGTCACTCTCTTTTGCTCTGAGTTTAAGGTTTGCTTCCATAGATACTGAAGCAGACTTGCAATCTAAAAAGTTTGTGTTCTCAAGAAATGATATTGTATATTTTCTTTGTGTGAGAGAGATTCTCTTGCTCGATCTTGCTAATTCTAGCCTTAAAAAAAATTTAAGTCTCCCAGAACCTTAAGTCTAAATATAAATTGGATTTTTTGTTGTACTTGTTGTATCATGTTGAGATATGCCCCTGCAACAATTATGTCATTAACATAGACACGTAGAAAAACAATTGAAGTTCCTTCCCCTAATGAGAACAAAGAGTAGTAGCTTTTGTATTATTTGAAACCATTCTGTTTGAGTGTGGAGTAGAATTGTCAACCACTGCTTTGATGTCTATCTTAACCCATAGAGTGTCCTTGTTAGTTTGCATACAAAGCCATTTTTTCGTTCTGGATGACCTAAAAAAAGTTTCATATACACTTCTTTGTCTAGATCTCCATTTAGAAATATATATTGATGTCTATTTGCACAAGATGCCAAGACTTTACAACTGTAATTGATTAGAGGACCCTTACGGTCGAAACTTTTGCCATGCGGCTGAAGGTTTCCTTAAAATCAATGACATCTTGTTGTGTGTAGCCTTTAGCAATGAGCCTGGCTTTATATCTCTCCAAGCTTCCATCAGCCTTCAGTTTTTTTTATATACCCACCTGCATCCTATTGGTTTCTTGCTTTGTGTTCATGGGACTAAATCCCAAGTGTGATTGGATTCCAAAGCATCTAATTCCTCTTTCATTGCAAGTCTCCATTCATGATGCTGCACTGTTTGATGGTAAAACTGGGATTTAGTGATAATGTTAGCTTGATAGACTGCTGCATGGTAGGTGTGGTTTAATCTGTGATTGCTGATATAGTTATTGATTGGATATGGTGTATTAATGTGGCAAATGTAGTCATTTAAGTACCTAGGTGGGTGAGTAACTCTGCTGGTCTTCTAATTGGTTGTTTGGTTATGGAAGTTGAAGTTGAGGATTGGTTGGAAGGTGCTGTTATGGATGAGTTAGATGTTAGTTGGTTAAGAGAGTTGGCTTGGATAGGATCTAAAGTAAGAAATGGTATGTTTGAAATAGGATTAGGTAATGGAATTCTTTGGGTATGTAAAGCATCATTTGTTTGTATTTTGTCTTAGCATAAAGATTTAGTAACTCACATTGGACCTTGAGAACATATTCTTTCATTGTTTTCATTGCAAGAATACGTTAGTAATTATTGTCATGCACTAAAACTAATAAAGGAATACATCTATAGCATCTCAATGTAAACAAATTTAGTATTAAAAAATCATAAAACTTTAAAATTTTTTAATTTAAAAATTATTAAATTTAAATATTTAAAATTATATATTGAATTTTCAAATAATTTTTTTTAAAAAAATTAAAATTTAAGTTTATCATCAGATTTACTGTCGATAACTATTAATTTAATTATTAATAATAAATAAAATGTTATCGTCAAATTTACCGAGGAAAAAATTCGACGATACCAAACTCCAAAATTTTGCCTATTAAAAGTTTATATCCGCTACTAAATTTGCTGATAATTAGCAGCGGACGAAAAAATTCACCGGTAAATAATTTTCGACGAGGTTTATACCGTTCGATTTATTCTGCCACTAAATCTGATGGTAAATAGGTTACTGGTGGATATTTTTGATAAATTCGCTAATAAATCTTATGATATCCGGCGACTTTCTTGTACTACTCTTCTGTGAGTTGTTGTGTAACTAGAATTGTAACGACCCAACTTTTAGTATGTCATGATCGTATTAAAAGTAAGGCATTACTAACATAATTCCTTTATTATCTATTTAATATTGAGCCTTTATATTGATATTGCATTCTAATTTTTAAGAAAAAATTGTTTTTATTTATTACAATCATATATAAAGAGTTCCAAGTGATAATAATCACATAATTACTAATAATAATAAATGTTATACAAAATAATTCAAATGAAACTCAGACACAATTCCTACCCCTCTATATAAAATAAAATCTTAAGCAACAAGAGCGACGGAATTCTATAAAAATAACAGGAATTATAAATAAAATCTACTAATCGTCCGCAGTTTCATACTGAGTCTTCAAACATGTGTTACTAAAAGGGTGAAAAATTTTGGGTGAGAACAAACCACACGTTCTCAGTAGGGAATGGAAATGCCGTAAAAGTAATGAATAAAATACGAATAATTAACTTTACTCATTAAAATTATTTTTGTCAAACCTTTGAAAATACCTTTTAATTTTACTTTAGATAATTAATTACTTTCTTTAAAATTCTGAGCTTAAAACAAATTTCAATCACAACATCAGTTCTTAGTCATCTCAATACACAAACTAATAGTACAAGAGACCCAATTTAACATACAAACAAGTCATAATAAGACAAACAGCACAATCACAGAGAAATAAAATAAGCAAACATAACCAAATGTAAATACACAAACAATATAATGCATGTTTGTCCTAAGCAGGACATGAGCTCATGTGTTAGTTGACAATCTGCAACCCAACAGTATCTAGGAATAAGTACTGCATCACTTGTATTTTAGTCTAATGGCTGAAGTCACATCAGTTGACTTGAATATACGTACCTCTAGAAAATAATTTCAGTTGTATCAGTTGTATATTAGTCTATGACCAAAGTCACATCAGTTGGCTTTAATATACGTACCTCTAGAAAACAATTTCCATTGCATCAGTTGTATGTTAGTCAAATGGCTGGAGCCACATCAGTTGACTTTAATATGCGTACCCGCGAAAAAAAAATTCTTAGTTGTGGACATTCCCACTCACATTTTTATTTCCTTTTTCATAAACATTTTTCAATTTTCTTTCTCTATTTCATTTTCTTAGCCACTCCTTTCAGTTAATAGTTTTCAATCTCGGTTTTTGGTTATGAGATGGCTTTATCCTTTCTCTGATCTCTTTTAATCCTTAACATTTTTTTTAAAACTTTCACTAACTTTCTTAAACATTATTCTTTAAAACCTTATCCATAAAATCATTTCATAATTTTTACTTTAGCAACCTTAACACAAACCATTTTCAAATGCTTTAAGTATACCCTTAATGCTTTTAAAAGAATATTCATTTTTCAATTTTATAAACAATCGATAACCATTGTCAAACAAACCCTTAAATATTTATTTTTAGTTATCAAGTTTTAAAATTCATCAATCAAACATCTAGGGCTCAGTTCACATAATTCATTTCAGCTAAATTCTTATATTTTCATCAAATCCTTATATTTTTATAAAAATTTAGACATAACCTCCTCTAACAATAGGACTTATCCACCCTTATGGGTTCCCTCTTTCTCAACAACTCATCCATCTTTTTCTCAACAATTGTCAAATAGAATATTCTTAATCACAAAATTAATCATATTAACTATCTCTCAGCCACATAATCAATTCTCAATTCATACATTACTATAACCAAATCATAAACATAACGAATTCATAGCTAGCCCAATTAATTAAAATTCAGTAAAATAATCAAACCATTGATCATTATAATAACAACCACAAAAATAGTCACACTTCACAGCCACAATCAGAATCAATAAATCATGACACAAAAAATTAGTCCAGCCATTACAGAATTATTTATATACTCTTAAAGTTACTATATTATTTTAGAAAATCAAGTTCTCAAGAACAGTTTAATCCTTTAAGTTTCAATCCTTCAATAACCACCAAAACCAATTCCAACCGATCACAAGTCAATTTCACAGCCGTTCCAATATATCAAATATCCAATTCAATATCAAATAATCCAAAATAACTCATTGAAGATCGAAATCTCAGCCAATTCATTGCAAAAATAAAAAAATCCAATACAATTCACAACCGCATCTAATTTCACTTATAATTCAGAGTAATCACAACTCCATCCAATTCTAATAATAATTCAGAATAATCACAACAGCTAACTATTCTCAAACTCATTTCAAACAATTCACATTAATTAATCACATCTTAATCATTATTAACTATTTGCAATTATCCAAATAACTTTGTAGACATTCTATATTAAAAATGTTTAACTTTAAAAATAAATCCCCTACTTTGATGTCGAAATAACAGGAATTGAATGCGACAAACCCTTTTTTCTTAATTCGTGGTAATGGCAGCAACATTTTCGATTACTCCCCAGCAGCAGCGGCATCAGAGCAAGGAGGAAGCAGGGCAGCTATTGTTGGTGACCACCTAGATGGTGGCACAGCTCAAAACAGAACCAAATAGAGCGGCGGTAAGAACGGCGGCCATGGGTGATGGCAACGCGGGCTTTGTAACACCTATTGTTCAAATCCTTATACTCAAGTCATAAGTCAATGATAATAAGGTAGTACAACCATTGTAACACCCTAAGTTAATATTCTACCTTTAAAGGCCTTTAAGTAGGGTGTCACACTTAATATGAAAAAGCAAATAACTAAATCGTTAGGTAAGAAGAGAAGGAAAACACGCGTAAAACTTTGGGTGGAAATCGAGTAGTACTAAAAGGATGAAATTGAACAAAACTCAAAGAGGTTCAAGCAAACATAAAAGAATTCCCATGAATACGGTCCTAAAGGGGATAGTGCTTAAAGGTAACTATGACGAAAAAGAAACTAATGCATCCTAACTAATTTCATCGAAGAAACTTCCATCCTTGTGTCATGTCCTATCCTTGGCCCGAACCCTTCAGTTCTTCGCAAATCGAGGTACTAGCAATCTTTCTCCAACATTTTTTCGCGCAATAAAGATCCGATTCCGTTGTGCCATGTTCCTCTGGAGATAGTATGGGAAAGAAGGAAAGGGAGTGAGAACCTAACGTCTCAGTAGGAGTGCTATGCAACACCTCCATATCCATCTCCAGCCCACGTGCGGGATTTTTAAAATTGAGGCGTATGATATGGCATGTAATATGCATCTTTCTTGTAGAATATGTGTGCAAGAAGAGAAAGCATACAGGGAAAATAGAAGGATAACATCCTAAGTAGCATCAACATAATCATACATAAATCTGAAAAGAAATTAAAAATCAAACTTTCATTCATGCTTTCTTCTTTCTTAACTTTTAACTTTTATGGAAGGTTGGTGCACGAAATTGTGATCATCAATGGCGCCATCAACATGGTACGCACAATTGCAATCTCAACTCTTTATCACAACTTCGCACAACTAACCAGCAAGTGTACTGGGTCGTCCAAGTAATAAACCTTACGCGAGTAAGGGTCGATCCCACAGAGATTGTTGGTATGAAGCAAGCTATGGTCACCTTGTAAATCTCAGTCAGGCAGACTCAAATGGGTATAGATGATGAATAAAACATAAAGATAAAGATAGAGATACTTATGCAATTCATTGGTGAGAATTTCAGATAAGCGAATGGAGATGCTTTGTCCCTTCCGTCTCTCTACTTTCCTACTGTCTTCATCCAATCCTTCTTACTCCTTTCCATGGCAAGCTGTATGCAAGGGTTTCACCGTTGTCAGTGGCTACCTCCCATCCTCTCAGTGGAAATGTTCAACGCACCCTGTCACGGCACGGCTATCCAGCTGTCGGTTCTCAATCATGTCGGAATAGAATCCAGTGATTCTTTTGCGTCTGTCACTAACGCCCCACAATCGCGAGTTTGAAGCTCGTCACAGTCATTCAATCATTGAATCCTACTCAGAATACCACAGACAAGGTTTAGACCTTCCGGATTCTCTTGAATGCCGCCATCAGTTCTAGCTTATACCACGAAGACTCTGATCTCACAAAATGGATGGCTTGGTTGTCAGGCGAGCGCTCGTTTGTCAGGCGAGCAACAACCATGCGTCGTGTATCAGGAATCCAAGAGATATCCACCCAATCTAAGGTAGAATGGAGGTGGTTGTCAGTCACACGTTCATAGGTAAGAATGATGATGAGTGTCACGGATCATCACATTCATCAAGTTGAGGAACAAGTGGTATCTTGGAATAAGAACAAGGTGAATTGAATAGAAGAACAATAGTAATTGCATTAATACTCGAGGTACAGCAGAGCTCCACACCTTAATCTATGGTGTGTAGAAACTCCACCGTTGAAAATACATAAGTACAAGGTCTAGGCATGGCCGTGAGGCCAGCCTCCAATGATCTAAGAACTAGATGTCCGAAGATGAAAATACAATAGTAAAAGGTCCTATTTATAGGGAACTAGTAGCTTAAGAATTACAAAGATGAGTAAAAGACATAAAAATCCACTTCCGGGCCCACTTGGTGTGTGCTTGGGCTGAGCAATGAAGCATTTTCGTGTAGAGACTTCTCTTGGAGTTAAACGCCAGCTTTTGTGCTAGTTTGGGCGTTTAACTCCCACTTTGGTGCCAGTTCCGGCGTTTAACGCTGGGAATTCTGAGGGTGACTTTGAACGCCAGTTTGGGCCATCAAATCTTGGGCAAAGTATGGACTATCATATATTGCTGGAAAGCCCAGGATGTCTACTTTCCAACTCCGTTCAGAGCGCGCCAATTGGGCTTCTGTAGCTCCAGAAAATCCACTTCGAGTGCAGGGAGGTCAGAATCCAACAGCATCTGCAGTCCTTTTCAGTCTCTGAATCAGATTTTTGCTCAGGTCCCTCAATTTCAGCCAGAAAATACCTGAAATCACAGAAAAACACACAAACTCATAGTAAAGTCCAGAAAAGTGAATTTTAACTAAAAAATAATAAAAATATACTAAAAACTAACTAAATCCTACTAGAAACATACTAAAAACAATGCCAAAAAGCGTACAAATTATCCGCTCATCACAACACCAAACTTAAATTGTTGCTTGTCCCCAAGCAACTGAAAATCAAATAAGATAAAAAGAAGAGAATATGCAATGAACTCCAAAAACATCTATGAAGATCAGTATTAATTAGATGAGCGGGACTTTTAGCTTTTGCCTCTGAACAGTTTTGGCATCTCACTCTATCCTTTGAAATTCAGAATGATTGGCTTCTTTAGGAACTCAGAATCCAGATAGTGTTATTGATTCTCCTAGTTAAGTATGATGATTCTTGAACACAGCTACTTTATGAGTCTTGGCCGTGGCCCAAAGCACTCTGTCTTCTAGTATTACCACCGGATATATACATGCCACTGACACATAATTGGGTGAACCTTTTTAGATTGTGACTCAGCTTTGCTAGAGTCCCCAATTAGAGGTGTCCAGGGTTCTTAAGCACACTCTTTTTGCCTTGGATCACAACTTTATTTCTCTCTTTTTCTTTCTTTTTCTTTTTCTCCCTTTTTTTTCGTTTTTTTTGTATTCACTGCTTTTTTTTGCTTCAAGAATCATTTTTATGATTTTTCAGATCCTCAGTAACATGTCTCCTTTTTCATCATTCTTTCAAGAGCCAACAACTTTAACATTCATGAACCACAAATTCAAAAGACATATGCACTGTTCAAGTATACATTCAGAAGACAAAAGTATTGCCACCACATCAAAATAATTAATCTGTTATAAAATCTGAAATTCATGCAATTCTTCTCTTTTTCAATTAAGAACATTTTTAATTTAAGAAAGGTGATGGATTCATAGGACATTCATAACTTTAAGGCATAGACACTAATGATCATAAGACACAAACATAGATAAACATAAGCATAGAAATTCAAAAAACAGGGAAATGAAGGACAAGGAGATTAAAGAACGGGTCCACCTTAGTGATGGCGGCTTGTTCTTCCTCATGAAGGTCTTATGGAGTGCTTGAGCTCCTCAATGTCTCTTCCTTGCCTTTGTTGCTCCTCTCTCATGATTCTTTGATCTTCTCTAATTTCATGGAGGAGGATGGAATGTTCTTGGTGCTCCACCCTTAGTTATCCCATGTTGGAACTCAATTCTCCTACGGGGGTGTTGATTTGCTCCCAATAGTTTTGTGGAGGAAAGTGCATTCCTTGAGGCATCTCAGGGATTTCATGATGAGTGGGGTCTCTTAATTGCTCCATCCTTTTCTTAGTGATGGGCTTGAGGTCATGCCTTCTCAATTGAACCGGCTTCCCTCTTGAGTTTCTCTTCCATTGAGCGCCCTCTTCAAAAATGACTGTGAGGACTTGGTCCAACCTTTGATCAAAGTTGACCCTTTTTTAGTTTGAAAGGGATCTCGGGGATCACCTTCTTCAAGGCCACAACTTCATAGAAGTGGTCTTGATGCACTCTTGAGATGAATCTCTCTATCTCCCATGACTCGGAGGTGGAAGCTTTTGCCTTTCCTTTCCTCTTTCTAGAGGTTTCTCCGGCCTTAGGTGCCATAAATGGTTATGAAAAAGCAAAAAGTAATGCTTTTACCATACCAAACTTAAAAGATTTGCTCGTCCTCGAGCAAAAGAAGAAAGAAGAGAGTAGAAGAAGAAGAAATAGAGGAGATGGAGGTGGCGTTTTGGTTCGGCCAAAAGGGGGAGAAGTAGTGTTTAGGTTGTGTGGAAATGAAGGAGTGAAGGTGGGTTTATATAGGGGTGGAGAGAGGGGTAGGGTTCGGCTATGGGAGGGTGGGTTTGGGAGGGAAAGTGATTTGAATTTAAATGGTGAGGTAGGTGGGGTTTTATGAAGGATGGATGTGAGTGGTGAAGAGAAAGATGGGATTTGATAGGTGAAGGGTTTTTGGAGAAGAGGTATTGAGGTGATTGGTGAATGGGTGAAGAAGAAAGAGGGTGGTGGGGTTGGTGGGGATCCTGTAGGGTCCACAGATCCTGAGGTGTCAAGGAAAAGTCATCCCTGCACCAAGTGGCAAGCAAAATTGCTTTGCATGCCAATTCTGGCGTTAAACGCTGGGCTGGTGCCCATTTCTGGCGTTTAACGCCAAGTGCTTGCCCTTTTCTGGCGTTTAACGCCAGTCTGGTGCCCCTTTCTGGCGTTAAACGCCCAGAATGGTGCCAGACTGGGCGTTAAACGCCCATCTGCTAGCCTTACTGGCGTTTAAACGCCAGTAAGTTCTCCTCCAGGGTGTGCTATTTTTCTTTCTATTTTTCATTCTGTTTTTGCTTTTTCAATTGATTTTGTGACTTCTCATGATCATCAACCTACAGAAAACATAAAATAACAAAGGAAAATAGATAAAATATAACATTGGGTTGCCTCCCAACAAGCGCTTCTTTAATGTCAGTAGCTTGACAGAGGGCTCTCATGAGCCTCACAGATACTCAGAGCAATGTTGGAACCTTCCAACACCAAATTTAGAGTTTGAGTGTGGGGGTTCAACACCAAACTTAGAATTTGGTTGTGGCCTTCCAACACCAAACTTAGAGTTTGACTGTGGGGGCTCTGTTTGACTCTGTTTTGAGAGAAGCTCTTCATGCTTCCTCTCCATGGTGACAGAGGGATATCCTTGAGCCTTAAACACAAAGGATTCTTCATTCACTTGAATGATCAATTCACCTCTGTCCACATCAATCACAGCGTTTACCGTGGCTAGGAAGGGTCTGCCAAGGATGATGGATTCATCCATGCACTTCCCCGTCTCTAGGACTATAAAATCAGCAGGGATGTAATGGTCTTCAACCTTTACCAGAACATCCTCTACAAGTCCATAAGCTTGTTTCTTTGAATTGTCTGCCATCTCTAGTGAAATTCTTGCAGCTTGTACCTCAGAGATCCCTAGCTTCTCCATTACAGAGAGAGGCATGAGGTTTACACTTGACCCTAGGTCACACAAGGCCTTCTTGAAGGTCATGGTGCCTATGGTGCAAGGAATTGAGAACTTTCCAGGATCTTGTCTCTTTTGAGGTAATTTCTGCCTAGACAGGTCATCCAGTTCTTTGGTGAGCAAAGGAGGTTCGTTCTCCCAAGTCTCATTACCAAATAACTTGTCATTTAGCTTCATGATTGCTCCAAGGTATTTGGCGACTTGCTCTTCAGTGACATCTTCATCCTCTTCAGAGGAAGAATACTCTTCAGAGCTCATGAATGGCAGAAGTAAATCCATTGGAATCTCTATGGTCTCAATGTGAGCCTCAAATTCCCATGGTTCCTCATTAGGAAACTCATTGGAGGCTAGTGGACGTCCATTGAGGTCTTCCTCAGTGGCGTTCACTGCCTCTTCCTCCTCTCCAAATTCGGCCATGTTGATGGCCTTGCACTCTCCTTTTGGATTTTCTTCTGTATTGCTTGGAAGAGTACTAGGAGGGAGTTCAGTAATTTTCTTGCTCAGCTGTCCCACTTGTGCCTCCAAATTTCTAATGGAGGACCTTGTTTCAGTCATTAAACTTTGAGTGGTTTTGCTTAGATCAGAGACCATGGTTGCTAAGTCAGAGTGGTTCTACTTAGAATTCTCTGTCTGTTGCTGAGAAGATGATGGAAAAGGCTTGCCATTGCTAAACCTGTTTCTTCCACCATTATTGTTGTTGAAACCTTGTTGAGGTTTCTGTTGATCCTTCCATGAGAAATTTGGATGATTTCTCCATGAAGAATTATAGGTGTTTCCAAAGGGTTCTCCCATGTAATTCACCTCTTCCATTGAAGGGTTCTCAGGATCATAAGCTTCTTCTTCAGATGAAGCATCCTTAGTACTGCTTGGTGCATTTTGTATTCCAGACAGACTTTGAGAAATCAAATTGACTTGCTGAGTCAATATTTTGTTCTGAGCCAATATGGTATTCAGAGTATCAATCTCAAGAACTCCTTTCTTATGATTTGTCCCATTGTTCACAGGATTCCTTTCAGAAGTGTACATGAATTGGTTATTTGCAACCATTTCAATTAGTTCTTGAGCTTCTGTAGGCGTCTTCTTCAGATGAAGAGATCCTCCAGCAGAGCTATCCAATGACATCTTGGATAGTTCAGACAGACCATCATAGAAAATACCTATGATGCTCCATTCAGAAAGCATGTCGGAAGGACATTTTCTGATCAATTGTTTGTATCTTTCCCAAGCTTCATAGAGGGATTCTCCTTCCTTCTGTCTGAAGGTTTGGACTTCCACTCTAAGCTTACTCAATTTTTGAGGTGGAAAGAACTTTGCTAAGAAGGCATTGACTAGCTTTTCCCAAGAGTTCAGGCTGTCTTTAGGTTGTAAGTCCAACCATATCCTAGCTCTGTCTCTTACAGCAAAAGGGAATAGCATAAGTCTATAGACCTCAGGGTCAACCCCATTGGTCTTGACAGTGTCACAGATTTGCAAGAATTCAGCTAAAAACTGATGAGGATCTTCCGGTGGAAGTCCATGGAACTTGCAATTCTGTTGCATTAGAGAAACTAATTGAGGCTTAAGCTCAAAGTTGTTTGCTCCAATGGCAGGGATAGAGATGCTTCTCCCATAGAAGTCGGGAGTAAGTGCAGTAAAGTCACCAAGCACCTTCCTTGCATTGTTGGCATTATTGTTGTTTTCGGCTGCCATGGGTTCTTCTTCTTTGAAGATTTCTGTTAGGTCCTCTACAGAGAGTTGTGCCTTAGCTTCTCTTAGCTTTCGCTTCAAGGTCCTTTCAGGTTCAGGATCAGCCTCAACAAGAATGCCTTTGTCTTTGCTCCTGCTCATATGAAAGAGAAGAGAACAAGAAAATGTGGAATCCTCTATGTCACAGTATAGAGATTCCTTGAGGTGTCGGAGGAACAGAAAAATAGAAGGAAGAGGGAGAAGAATTCGAACTTAGTGAGATAGAGTTCGAATTGTGCATTGAGAAGGAGTGTTACTCCATAAATAGAAGGATGTGAGAGGAGAGGAAGAGTTTTTCGAAAATAAAAAAAATTTAAAATCATTTTGAAAAAGATTTTGAAGAAGATATGATTGAAAACTTAATTTTGAAAAAGATATGATTAAAAAGATATGATTGAAAAGTTATGGTTTTAAAAAGATATGATTGAAAAGATATGATTTGAAAAACAATTTAAAAAGATTTGATTTTAAAAATTAATGACTTGGCTAACAAGAAAAGATATGATTCAAACATTAAACCTTTCTCAACAGAAAAGGCAACTTACTTGAAATGCTGAATCAAATCATTAATTGTTAGCAAGTATTTTTGAAAAAGGAAAGAAATTGATTTTGAAAAAGATTTGATTGAAAAGATATGATTTGAAAAAGATTTGATTTTGAAAAAATTTTTAAAATTTGAAAAAAATTTGATTTGAAAACAAAATCTTCCCTCTTGTGCCATCCTGGCGTTAAACGCCCAGAATGGATACCATTCTTGGCGTTTAACGCCCAAAATGCTACCCTTTTGGGCGTTAAACGCCCAGCCAGGCACCCTGGCTGGCGTTTAAACGCCAGTTTTCCTTCTTCACTGGGCGTTTTGAACGCCTAGCTTTTTCTGTATAATTCCTTTGCTGCATGTACTAAATCTTCAGTTCTCTGTATTATTGTCTTGAAAATAGAACCAAGATCAAATAAACAATGCATGCAAGACACCAAACTTAAAATAAGACACTAGACTTAAACAAGAAACATAAAATATTTTTTTGGTTTTTATGATTTTGTAATTTTTTTGTGCTTTTTCGAAAATTATATGAAAAAAAAGAAAATAAAGGTTTCAGAATTCTTAATGAGAATTCCAGGAATCATTGCAATGCTAGTCTAAGACTCCGGTCCAGGAATTAGACATGGCTTCACAGCCAGCCAAGCTTTCAAAGAAAGCTCCGGTCCAAAACACTAGACATGGCCAATGGCCAGCCAAGCCTCAGCAGATCATTGCTCCAATAGCAAGATTGATAGAAATCAGCAAGCTCTTGTGATGATAAGTTGAAACCTCGGTCCAATAATATTAGACATGGTTTCACAGCCAGCCAGACTTCAACAAATCATCAGGAAACTCTAGAATTCATTCTTAAAGAAATTCTGAAAAAAAAATAAAATACCTAATCTAAGCAACAAGATGAACCGTCAGTTGTCCATACTCGAAACAATCCCCGGCAACGGCGCCAAAAACTTGGTGCACGAAATTGTGATCATCAATGGCGCCATCAACATGGTACGCACAATTGCAATCTCAACTCTTTATCACAACTTCGCACAACTAACCAGCAAGTGTACTGGGTCGTCCAAGTAATAAACCTTACGCGAGTAAGGGTCGATCCCACAGAGATTGTTGGTATGAAGCAAGCTATGGTCACCTTGTAAATCTCAGTCAGGCAGACTCAAATGGGTATAGATGATGAATAAAACATAAAGATAAAGATAGAGATACTTATGCAATTCATTGGTGAGAATTTCAGATAAGCGAATGGAGATGCTTTGTCCCTTCCGTCTCTCTGCTTTCCTACTGTCTTCATCCAATCCTTCTTACTCCTTTCCATGGCAAGCTGTATGCAAGGGTTTCACCGTTGTCAGTGGCTACCTCCCATCCTCTCAGTGGAAATGTTCAACGCACCCTATCACGGCACGGCTATCCAGCTGTCGGTTCTCGATCATGTCAGAATAGAATCCAGTGATTCTTTTGCGTCTGTCACTAACGCCCCACAATCGCGAGTTTGAAGCTCGTCACAGTCATTCAATCATTGAATCCTACTCAGAATACCACAGACAAGGTTTAGACCTTCCGGATTCTCTTGAATGCCGCCATCAGTTCTAGCTTATACCACGAAGACTCTGATCTCACAAAATGGATGGCTTGGTTGTCAGGCGAGCGCTCGTTTGTCAGGCGAGCAACAACCATGCGTCGTGTATCAGGAATCCAAGAGATATCCACCCAATCTAAGGTAGAACGGAGGTGGTTGTCAGTCACACGTTCATAGGTAAGAATGATGATGAGTGTCACGGATCATCACATTCATCAAGTTGAGGAACAAGTGGTATCTTGGAATAAGAACAAGGTGAATTGAATAGAAGAACAATAGTAATTGCATTAATACTCGAGGTACAGCAGAGCTCCACACCTTAATCTATGGTGTGTAGAAACTCCACCGTTGAAAATACATAAGAACAAGGTCTAGGCATGGCCGTGAGGCCAGCCTCCAATGATCTAAGAACTAGATGTCCGAAGATGAAAATACAATAGTAAAAGGTCCTATTTATAGGGAACTAGTAGCTTAAGAATTACAAAGATGAGTAAAAGACATAAAAATCCACTTCCGGGCCCACTTGGTATGTGCTTGGGCTGAGCAATGAAGCATTTTCGTGTAGAGACTTCTCTTGGAGTTAAACGCCAGCTTTTGTGCCAGTTTGGGCGTTTAACTCCCACTTTGGTGCCAGTTCCGGCGTTTAACGCTGGGAATTCTGAGGGTGACTTTGAACGCCGGTTTGGGCCATCAAATCTTGGGCAAAGTATGGACTATCATATATTGCTGGAAAGCCCAGGATGTCTACTTTCCAACGCCGTTGAGAGCGCGCCAATTGGGCTTCTGTAGCTCCAGAAAATTCACTTCGAGTGCAGGGAGGTCAGAATCCAACAGCATCTGCAGTCCTTTTCAGTCTCTGAATCAGATTTTTACTCAGGTCCCTCAATTTCAGCCAAAAAATACCTAAAATCACAGAAAAACACACAAACTCATAGTAAAGTCCAGAAAAGTGAATTTTAACTAAAAAATAATAAAAATATACTAAAAACTAACTAAATCCTACTAGAAACATACTAAAAATAATGCCAAAAAGCGTACAAATTATCCGCTCATCAAAGGTATTGAGCTCAAACCGGTATAAAAGGTGAGAGTCCCCTTCCCTTACCGAAGGTTCTTATCCCAAACGTTTTGGCGATCACCTTCCCTTACCGAAGGATCATTTCGATCGTTCACCCTCTCTTACCGAGGGATCATCTCGATATCTTGTCTTTGGGGGTCACCTTCCCTTACTGAAGGATCATTCCCTCAGTTCAATTTACAATCAAGGTTATTTAGACATACACAAGAAGGAAGTCATGGCAATCAAGATATATTATTATAAAATTGATGGGAGTCTCCTTCCCTTACCGAAGGTTCCCAAAAGTTTGCCGATCACCTTCCCTTGCCGAAGGATCATCTCGATTCGATCACCTTCCCTAACCGAAGGATCATCTCGATTATCTTGTCTTTGGGGGTCACCTTCCCTTACCGAAGGATCATTCCCTCAGTTCTTTAACAAGTAGGGTTATTTAGGCACAAACAAGAATGGATCATGCAAGAGGAGAGGCATATATCATGATAAAATAAGCATGTTTGAATAAAATTTTATACGAAAGTAGGTACTCTCGTCCCTAGAGGGGTATTAATAATATAAAATAAATGTACATTATAAAAATAGGATATTTTAAATAGTTGAATAAAATTGTTATAAGAGAGCATGTACTTTTTAACTCAAGAAAATATTAATATTAATCTATGGTATAAAAGTCAATATAATTTCATGTAATAAAATAGAGGATATTAATTAGCTGAATAAAATAATTATAAGGAAACATGTACTCTTGACCCTAAGAAGATATTAATGATATAATGTATAAAATATAATCTAAGTGCATATTGTAAGAAAGTGGGTATTTGAAATACTTGGATTAGATATTATAAGAAGCATGTACCCTTGATCTTTAAAATAAAGGAGCATTAATAACATAATGATATAAGGGGTCATTTAGTTGCATATAATAAAATAGGGTCCCTTGAACAGGACACAAAAAGGAGCATGTACTCTCAACATTAAAGGAATAATAATAATGTAACGGTATCAAAGGTCATGTAAGGGCACATAGTAAAATTAGGGAATGTTAAATAATTTAATAAAACGTTTTAAAGGGGCATGTACTCTCAACATGAAAGAAATAGTAATTAAAAGGTCATGTAAATGCACATAGAAAAGATATGAGATACATATTAATGGATTCAAGAGGGTATAATTGACATAATAAATAATCATGCTCAATGTAGATGAGAGATAAGCAAAGAATAATTCATGCCATAAAATACATGAAAGATGATAGCCATGCATGGATGGAAGAAAATAAAACAGAGCATAATACATGCCAACATAAGTAAGAAAGGCATAATTCCCTACACTTTTTCTAACGCTTCCTTGTTGCCTATGAGCTTGCCTCTTGTGTTCCTTGTGTTTGCACACAGAATATGTTTTTGTAGGGAGAGAAGGGAGAGGATTAGTGTTTGAGAGAAGTGTTTTTCTACCTATAGGTGCACCCCTATTTATATACATTTGGTGATAGGGTGGTTGGGATAATTTTAAATTCAAACGGAAGGCGGTTACTAGATTCCTATCCATAAATTCAAAATTCTAAGCCCAGCTCCCAACTGACTTTCGAATTTCGAATTTAATTTTTGTTTCTAGAAGGGGTGGTTGTTACATTATCACCCTCGTAAAAAAAAGAATTTGTCCCCAAATTCCATCTCCGAAATTGGTCGATGAGGATTGTTAAATAACCTTAGGGGTCTTATTGCAATTCCCCCACTGTTGAGGAAGAAAGGAAAATCTTCACCATGATCGTTACCTGTAAACAAGTTTGGGAACTTCTGTCTCATGTCTGCCTCTTTTTCCTATGTGTAGTCCCTCGAGTTGCCGCTACCCCATGCCACCTTTACCAGTCGTATCGTCTTGTTCCTTAGTTGCTTCGTGCTTCCGTCTACAATCTTCATGGCTGGTAATTCAAAAGTCAGGTCGTCTTTGAGTGTTACATCCTCTTGCTGTAACACATGGCTTGGATCGTGCTGGTATTTTCGGAGTTGGGACACATGGAACACGTTGTGTAGCCTCGATAGATTTGGTGGTAGGGCGAGCCGGTATGCTGACTTTCCTATACGCCGGAGGATTTGGAATGGACCCAGGTACCGAGGACTTAATTTTCGTACCTTAAGAGCCCTTCCTACCCCGGTGGTGGGGGTGATTTTTTAGGAACACGTGGTCGTCCTCCTGAAATTCGAGGGGTTTTCTTTGTTGATCTGCGTAACTCTTTTATCGACTTTGGGCGGTGCGCATTCTTTCCCTTATCCTTTTGATAACTTCTGTGGTCTGTCTTACTAACTCTGGTCCTAAGTAGCCTCTTTCTTCTGGTCTATACCAGCATAAAGGAGATTGGCATCTTCGCCCGTACAGTGCCTCATACGGTGCCATCCCGATGCTACCATGGTAACTGTTGTTGTAAGCAAACTCGATCAGTGGTAGGTGATTCTCCCACTTTCCTGGTCTATCTAGTACAAGCTCGTAACATGTCTTCCAACGTCTGGATGGTCCTCTCTATTTGTCCGTCTGTTTGCGGGTGGTATGATGTGCTTAAGCACAATTTTATCCCGAACGCCTTCTGCAATGCGTTCCAAAACTGGAGGTAAATCCGGGGTCTCTGTCCAAGACTATGGTTGATGGTACCCCGTGTAACCCCACGATCTCTTTGATATATAGCGTGGCTAGTCTTTCTAACGAGTCCGTCGCCTTGATTGGTAGAAAATGGGCAGTCTTTGTAAGCCGGTCCACAATGACCCATATGGCGTCACGTCCTGCTTGAGTACGAGGTAGTCCCATGACGAAATCCATCGATATGTTCTCCCACTTCCATTCTGGGATGTCCAGGGGTTTCAATACCCCTGATGGTTTTTGATGCTCGATTTTTACTTTCTGACAAATCAGACATTTATTCACGACCGTAGCCAAATCCCTTTTCATCCCTGGTCACCAAAACATCTTCTTCAAATCATGGTACATCTTCGTCATGCCAGGATGAATGGTAAAATCTCCTTTATGGGCTTCTTCCGCGATCTTGTTTTGAAGATCGCTTTCCCTTGGGACACAGATTCGACCTTGGTACCTCCATACCTTGTCTTCTCCTTTGGTGAAGCCTTTCAATTTTCCTTCCTTGACAAGGCGCAAGGTTTCTTGAAAGTCGGGATTGGAGCTCTGCGCCTTAGTTATTTGTTCCTTGAATTGACTTGTCACTGTTAGGTGGCTCGTGTGTATGCTTTCTGGAGTGGTGGTGACTTGTAAGTTTATGTCTCTGAAATTCTTTATCAACTCTGCCTCCTTTATCATCAGCCATGATGCCTTAAATACCTTCCGACTTAGAGCGTCAGCCACCAGGTTAGCCTTTCCCGGGTGATAGTTTAGAACAAAGTCATAAGTCTTTAAGGAACTCCATCCATCTCCTTTGTCACATGTTGAGTTCCTGCTGGTCAAACAAGTACTTTAAGCTCTTATGATCGGAGAATACTTGAAACCCGACTCCGTACAAATGATGTCTCCATGTTTTCAGCGCAAATACTATCGCGGCTAGTTCAAGGTCGTGAGTTGGATAGTTGCCTTCGTGGGTCTTCAGTTGCCTTGACACATACGCCACTACCTTTTTGCATTGCATTAATACGCAACCCAATCCTTGCCTTGAGGCATCGCAGTAAACTTTGAAAGCCATGTCGGGGTTAGGTAAGGTTAGTATTGGGGCGGATGTCAAGCGACATTTTAACTCTTGGAAGCTTCTTTCGCAGTCTGGCGTCCATTACGTCATCTATTCTTGAGAGGGGATACTTGTTCTTCATCGTGATTTTGTTGAGTTGCCTATAGTCCACGCAGAGGCACATACTGCCATCCTTTTTCTTCACAAACAATACTGGAGCTCCCCAGAGAGAGACACTTGGTCTGATGAATCCCTTTTGTAGCAACTCCTCTAGTTGGTTGTTCAGTTCAGTGAGCTCCAACGAAGCCATCCGGTATGGGGATATGGAGATTGACCCTGTCCCAGGTATCAATTCTATGGAGAACTCAACCTCTCGTGTTGGGGGAAACGAGGGTATATCTTCGGGAAAGACATCTGAAAAGTCTTGTACTACTGGTATCGCACAGAACTCCTGATGAGAATCTGTTTTTACCGAATTTAGCAAGGCATATTCTTGCCTCGTACTTGTGCCTTTGGAGGATCTTGGAAGATCACGTGTGTCTCGTATGGATTGAGAAGGAAAGGTGACTTTTCTCTCAAAACAATCTAACAAGACTCGGTTTTTGTTGAGCTAATCCATTCCTTGGATGATGTCTAACCCTACTAAAGAGAGGCATACTAGGTCAACAAAGTATGATCTATATGAAAAGAGGATGCAAGCCCTCTGACAAACCTGCTGAGTTTTGACACTCTTACCGGCTGGAGGGGTTACTAGTAGGACATATGGTAATTTGGTCATGGGTAAACTGATTCAACTAGTAGTAGAGAGAGATATAAATGGATGAGAAGCACCAGTATCATAAAGAATAGTTAAAGGAACTCCATTAATTGTGCACTTACCATCGATTCGATCTTCTGACTGGTGGGCTTCTTTGGCTTGCCATAGGTTTCCTGTTCATGGGTAACCATAGGTAGAAGTTTTATCAGTCGTACCTTCTAAGACAGAATTTCTAGGATCGACTTTGCTCTGATACCAATAATGTAACACCCTAAGTTAATATTCTACCTTTAAAGGCCTTTAAGTAGGGTGTCACACTTAATATGAAAAAGCAAATAACTAAATCGTTAGGTAAGAAGAGAAGGAAAATACGTGCGAAACTTTGGGTGGAAATCGAGTAGTACTAAAAGGATGAAATTGAACAAAACTCAAAGAGGTTCAAGCAAACATAAAAGAATTCCCATGAATACGGTCCTAAAGGGGATAGTGCTTAAAGGTAACTATGACGAAAAAGAAACTAATGCATCCTAACTAATTTCATTGAAGAAACTTCCATCCTTGTGTCATGTCCTATCCTTGGCCCGAACCCTTCAGTTTTTCGCAAATCGAGGTACTAGCAATCTTTCTCCAACACTTTTTCGCGCAATGAAGATCCGATTCCGTTGTGCCATGTTCCTCTGGAGATAGTATGGGAAAGAAGGAAAGGGAGTGAGAACCTAACGTCTCAGTAGGAGTGCTATGCAACACCTCCATATCCATCTCCAGCCCACGTGCGGGATTTTTAAAATTGAGGCGTATGATATGGCATGTAATATGCATCTTTCTTGTAGAATATGTGTGCAAGAAGAGAAAGCATACAGGGAAAATAGAAGGATAACATCCTAAGTAGCATCAACATAATCATACATAAATCTGAAAAGAAATTAAAAATCAAACTTTCATTCATGCTTTCTTCTTTCTTAACTTTTAACTTTTATGGAAGGTATTGAGCTCAAACCGGTATAAAAGGTGGGAGTCCCCTTCCCTTACCGAAGGTTCTTATCCCAAACGTTTTGGCGATCACCTTCCCTTACCGAAGGATCATTTCGATCGATCACCCTCCCTTACCGAGGGATCATCTCGATATCTTGTCTTTGGGGGTCACCTTCCCTTACCGAAGGATCATTCCCTTAGTTCAATTTACAATCAAGGTTATTTAGACATACACAAAAAGGAAGTCATGGCAACCAAGATATATTATTATAAAATTGATGGGAGTCTCCTTCCCTTACCGAAGGTTCCCAAAAGTTTGCCGATCACCTTCCCTTGCCGAAGGATCATCTCGATTCGATCACCTTCCCTTACCGAAGGATCATTCCCTCAGTTCTTTAACAAGTAGGGTTATTTAGGCACATACAAGAATGGATCATGCAAGAGGAGAGGCATATATCATGATAAAATAAGCATGTTTGAATAAGATTTTATACGAAAGTAGATACTCTCGTCCCTAGAGGGGTATTAATAATATAAAATAAATGTACATTATAAAAATAGGATATTTTAAATAGTTGAATAAAATAGTTATAAGAGAGCATGTACTTTTTAACTCAAGGAAATATTAATATTAATCTAATGGTATAAAAGTCAATATAATTTCATGTAATAAAATGGAGGATATTAATTAGCTGAATAAAATAATTATAAGGAAACATGTACTCTTGACCCTAAGAAGATATTAATGATATAATGTATAAAATATAATCTAAGTGCATATTGTAAGAAAGTGGGTATTTGAAATACTTGGATTAGATATTATAAGAAGCATGTACCCTTGATCTTTAAAATAAAGGAGCAATAATAACATAATGATATAAGGGGTCATTTAGTTGCATATAATAAAATAGGGTCCCTTGAACAAGACACAAAAAGGAGCATGTACTCTCAACATTAAAGGAATAATAATAATGTAAGGGCACATAGTAAAATTAGGGAATGTTAAATAATTTAATAAAACGTTTTAAAGGGGCATGTACTCTCAACATGAAAGGAATAGTAATTAAAAGGTCATGTAAATGCACATAGAAAAGATATGGGATACATATTAATGGATTCAAGAGGGTATAATTGACATAATAAATAAGCATGCTCAATGTAGATGAAAGATAAGCAAAGAATAATTCATGCCATAAAATACAAGAAAGATGATAGCCATGCATGGATGGAAGAAAATAAAACAGAGCATAATACATGCCAACATAAGTAAGAAAGGCATAATTCCCTACACTTTTTCTAACGCTTCCTTGTTGCCTATGAGCTTGCCTCTTGTGTTCCTTGTGTTTGCACACAGAATATATTTTTGTAGGGAGAGAAGGGAGATGATTAGTGTTTGAGAGAAGTGATTTTCTACCTATAGGTGCACCCCTATTTATATACATTTGGTGATAGGGTGGTTGGGATAATTTTAAATTCAAACGGAAGGTGCTTACTAGATTCCTATCCATAAATTCAAAATTCTAAGCCCAGCTCCCAACTGACTTTCGAATTTCGAATTTAATTTTTGTTTCTAGAAGGGGTGGTTGTTACAACCATTAAGGTGGAATACAATATATATATATAGGTATAATTGAAAGGAATGATTAAACAAGAAGAATGAAAAGGAATAAAATAAAATTTCGACTTGTAACACACACGTATTTGGTAATACAGAAGATAAAGCGTGATCAAATGCGATATAGAAATAGAGCATTAAAGGAGAATAAGATAAAGTTAGAATATAGATATATAACATAAGTAGATAGCCACTAGTCGTGACCCGCGAAGTTTAGGCCGGATGGGGTACAGAATAAAAGCAGTTTGACAGCAATATCTCCTATCCCTCCTAATAGAATACATAAATGCCTCTATAGGCAAGTTTTCAAAAGGATTAAATACATAACATACGTTTTTCAAAATAAGAGTCGAGAGAATCTAAAAAAATAAGGCAGAAATCTAAGGATCTTCACCATATCTTAGATGAAGCACAACTCACTGCTAAGCACTTGGACCTGCATCTGAAAAACAAGAGATATATACAGAATAAGAACCCCCGACCCATGGATTTCCAGTACGGTAAAAGTACCAAATAAATATAATGCACTATAATAAGTATTCACTAAGCATGTTAATCTTCCTTTCATCACTTATTCACCCTAGATTCTTGCTAATCCATAAATTAGGCAATTGTCCCTAGGGAATACTAAGTCTAATTCAATTTTTCATCTTCCTTAATTTTCAAACTCTCTAACTCCCAATTTAGAACAGAACCAGTACTGACTAACTCGACTAAATGATTCTATATCAATTATCTCATATCTCCACCTGAAGTAAGTGAAATCACTCTACTGCATCAACCTAGGGAGTTCAAATCATCTCATTCACTATTCGTCATTGTAAATTAATCATATAATCATTTCATTTCATCAAGGACAAACCCTCAGTGTCAACCAACACCAATATGAGGGACCTCTCAGTTGTACAATCACAAGCAATATAGACAAGTAATACACAAGTAAGGCAATTAAGGCAAGTGGCATTTAGTCATATAACATATTCAATTAGGCAAACTAATACAATTTAAGCAAACTCAAACAAATCAAACATATACAAATGATGTATGTATACTCTATGACTGATGATGATATCATATGTTGGTTATAAAGCCAACCCGACATGTCCGGAGTAAGCGTAATCACTCCACTGCATCTACCCAGACAGACATGTTTATTTGGCAAGTGGAATCACTCCACGGCAATCATAGGCAAGTAGAATCACTCTACCGCGACAGGTGGAACCATTCTACTGTGGCACGCGGAATCACTCCACGGCAATCATAGGCAAGTAAAATCATTCTACTGTGGCAAGTGAAATTACTCCATTGCCGCACGTGGAATCACTCCACAACAATCATAGGCAAGTAGAATCACTCTATTGTGTCAAGTGGAATCAGTCCACTGCGGCACGTGGAATTACTCCATGGCAATCATAGGCAAGTAGAATCACTCTATTGCGGCAAGTGGATTCACTCCACTGCAAAATAATGGCAAATAGAATCACTCCACTGCAAATAATGGCAAAATAAATCACTCCGTGCGGCAAGTGGAATCACTCCACTGCAAATAATTTATTTTCAAATTTATTCCCTTCATATCTCCATCATAATCAAACGTTTATCACTGCTTAACATCATACTCAATCTCATCATACCTTAAACTCATTCATTCATTCTCATTGCTTAATATCATAACCATTTACCATTTATCATCACATTACCGCTTATCATTCACCACCTCATCTCTGAAATTTTCACTTCCAGTCTATCTATCCTCCATTACACCGGCTCTAGACTCTTATCGGTGTTTATAAAAGTTTAAAAGGTTAAAAGAATAGTTAAAAAGCTTAAAAATATATTTTTGTAAAATATGAGGGTTGTGTGTATGCAGGCCATTACGTGCGTACGCATGAGTTGCAAATTAGGCATGTCGCATACGCGATCCTCCTTCTGCGTACGCGAGCTTCGAAAACAGGGAGCTTGGCTTGCGGCATGTGACTTGCGTCCACGTACACAAACCTTGAAATCTTGGCCTCTCGTATAAGCCATTCCTCCGCATACGCGGGATTACTGGGCAGTGCCCAAGTTCTGCGTCGCGTGCACCTCCGCGTACATGAGCTATACCAGAGTTGCAAAAAGCTTATATGTTGTAAAAACCATTTTTACCCAATTTTCAAAACTTCATAAATCTTTCTACAAATTTTCTTTTCAACTATTCTTGAGCCGCTGGAAAGATCGATGAATGAATTTTCAAAAAATCCAATTTTCTAGAATTTCCAACTCCGAGGACCGAGTTACGGCCCGTCAAAATTGACAAAAAATTTGTTTTTAACCAAAACTGGCATTACCAATCTTTCCAAATGTTCACAGGCAAAAACAGTTTTTCCTTATCAAATTGACCACAAACCAACCACATTCACATATTTAGACTTAAGCAAATCCAAACCTACTTCTTCTACATAATTCAACCCAAATCCATCAATTCCACACCTCAATACCTCAATTTTTATTATTCAATAATCATTCCAATTATTCACAAATTCAATATCCAAAAATCCATTCAATCTCATATATCATCACACCATACAAATACCACTTACCTTCCTTACCTCTTTTCGGCCTTCGGCCGAAGATTCACAGCCTCCGGCCCAATTCATCAATTCAGTATATATAAATATAATTCAACATATACTATCATCATCAAAATCCTCAATTCCACAACACACCAAATACCTAAAATCACACAATACTTATCCAAATCATTATTTTTTGCAACATGTCATTTATACACATCAATTCCAACCAAACACATAATTCAAACTTAATCCTAGGGGAACTTAACTTAGGAATTCTCATCAAATCACACGGTACTTAAATTAAACTTAGATCGTAACTTTAGTGACGACGGTTCACACACAACACTTGAGCTCTCCAATCCAAGGCTCACTCCAAAGTTCCACAAGCAAGTTCGAGTGCTCAAAATGTGCCAAATTTACCCAACAACACTAACATAACTAATTTCACATATACATTACTCTAAGGTTTACAAAATCTCAAAATCACAAGGGTTAGAGGATTCTTACCTTAACCCATAAAGATAGTTGATGAAACTCATCAATAACACATACTAGAGCACTCCTAAACAACCAAAATCACAAGATTTCCTCAAAATCCAAAGTCAAACTCAAAATTAAGAGGAATAACAAAAACTGGACAAAGAAGAACAAAATACTCACCACAATACCTAAATAGAATTGAAGAGGATAAGAAAAATGACGCATGCCTACAAACGGCTCATTAATCGGAGCACCGGAGAGAAATTTATGGTGATTTGAAGTTTGATAGAGTTAGAGTTTTCGCTCTTCTTCCTCTCTTCTCACTTCAGCTACTCTTTGCTCTTTCTTTAGGATTAATGAGCTGAAATATTGATAACTAATATTTATATATGTTGGATCTTGGGTCCAATTTGGGCCCGGTTCACATATGGCCCATTTGGCCCACTTTTGGGGCAAAATATTTAAAATTAGTGTTTTAATATGCGTTTTAATTATTCTTACCATCTCAATTACAACTTTTAGCTTTTTAACCTTTCTCACTAAAAATTAATTTTTTCAACTGCAGTACTAGACAAATCTTAGCTGGTATTGCCAGTCAAATTTTCGGTTAGCATTTTTACGCAAAAAATTATATTTTTCAACTAAAAAAATCTACTGAGTCCAAATATCATATCAAAATTGTCAAATTATGATCATTAAATTTTCTAACCAATTTCACACATATTTAATTTATTATTTAAGTCATTATACCGGACTTTATATCCTACCTACCTTTTTTAAATTTTTTTCCTCAAAATTTGGTTCTTAGAAAGAAACAATACTTAGCTAAGTGATAAACCCCATTTGTAGGGTTTATCTTGTATTGATTTTAGGGGATTTTAATACCTTTTACCCACATTTATTCAATGAAATAGCATGGTTTTGTATATTCTCCTTTAATTGTGCTTAAGAGTGAAAATATGCTTTTTAGATCTTAAAATAGCTAAATTTAATTTACCTTTGATTCCATTAGATGCCTTGACATGTTTTTTTAAGTGATTTCAGATTTAGGAGGCAAGGATTGGACCAAAGGAATGAAGAAAAAGCATGTAGAAATGGAGAACTCATGAAGAAATAAAGGAAACGCAAAAGCTGTCAAGCCGACCTCTTCGCACTTAAATGACCATAACTTGAGCTATAGAGGTCCAAATGATGCGGTTCCAGTTGGGTTGGAAAGCTAACATCCGGGGCTTCGCAACGATAGAAAATTTGCCCTAGTTGCACCGCAGATAGGGACGCGTACGCGCACTATACGTGTACGCGTCGTTGTGCCACCTGGTTCACTTATTGCAATCCGTGGGCCAGCGATTTTAGAAGCCTTGTGGGCCCAATCCAACTCATTTCTGATGCTATTTAAGCCAAGGATTGAAGAGGAATCAAGATAATTTTAATCATTAGTCATAGTTTAGTTTTTGGAAGTAGTTAGAACTAGTTTTTAGAGAGAGAAGCTCTCACTTCTCTCTAGAATTAGGATTAGGAATTAGGGTTAGATTAGGATCTTAAAGTTCTAGGTTTAATTCAAGTCTCCTTCTACTTCTACCTCCAATTGGTGATTGCTACACTTTGGTTCTTCTCTCTATCCCTATTCTCTTGTTGTAATTTCTCTTATTTTGTTTCTAGGTTTTGTAATTGAGATACTCTTGTTCTCTTTATTTTCTTTCAATAATGCAATTTAACGTAATTCATGATAATTGTGATTTCCTTGATTGTTGTTGTTAATTCTTTACATTCAATTGTAGTTAGAATTCATTCTTGTTGTGATTGACTATACTTTCCTTTTATGCCTTCCAAGTGTTTGATGAAATGCTTGGTTGGATTTTAGAGTAGGATTTTATACTCTTGGCTTGGAAAGGTAACTTAGGACCACTTGAGTTACTAATGTCCAAGTAATTGATGATTGGGATCCATTGACTCTAGTTCTCACTAATTGAATTAGTGGAGAGTTAGGACTTATGGACTAGGATTGATATAGCTCATTTGACTTTCCTTTACTACTAGTTAGAGGATGATTTAATGAGATTAATCCTTGCCAATTCTCATATTGTGGTTAGTGATTAGGATAGAGATCCTTGATCACCAACCCTTGCCAAGACCTTTTTAGGCCTTAGTTTACTTTCTTGTCATTTATCTTTCATGCTTCTTATCAAAACCCCAAAATAACTCACAACCAATAACAAGATACTTTATTGTAATTCCTAGGGAGAACGACCCGAGGTTTGAATACTTCAGTTTATAAATTTTAGGGGTTTGTTTTAGTGACAAACAACTTTTTGTATGAAAGGATTAGTGATTGGTTTAGAAACTATACTTGCAACGAGAATTCATTTGTAAATTCTAAACCGTCAAAAATCCCAATCATCACTAAGCCACCATTTGAAAGTTTCAACCAAACTCACATTATTCACCCTACCATTTAACATCATATCAAATACCTAATCACCCCCTCATTCTCTTGCACCACTCACAATGTTAAATTGAATTTCAAGTCTACACCATATTTCCTTGTCTCACCCTTAACTTCCGGTAAATCTTTCTTAATAGCAAATCAAATAACACGTTCACCTTCCCGTTTATAAAACCTATCATAACTCTTAATCAAAATCATGATTTAAAATCTTCAAACTCTTCAAATTTTTACCAAAGTTGGCCAAACCTCTCCTAGGTCAAAATCCACCACCTTTCACGGGTTCCCTCAATGTAATCGCAAAACAACTTAGCATTCCAACTTCAACATAACTCAATATTTCAATTTAACACTTCCGATTCGTCATTCAAAACCAATTATTTCCAATCGTCACCCTAAAACCAAAATCAACATGATCTATTATCGTAATAATTTTCCTTCAAACGCAACATCTTGTTCTCACTTATCACCCAAATCTAATTACACATGTACACTCGTTTCTACAACTATTTCTGAACCACTCTAATCTTACATCCACAATCAAACTTAATTTCTTGGAAATCAATCCACTAAACTCTGAGTACTTAAGTCTAAGATATTTTTAGTCACCTTCTATAGTTCCTATTCACAACTATCTCGTGCTAATGCTCTGGCAATTTCTGCTGCATCACTTTGATTTTCACTTAGTAAGAATCAAATCACTCATTCCTTAAGTACTAAACCATAACTTAACATAACAGATAATCACTAAATTCCATTTATGACAAGTAAAATCAAATGATAATCATGCATTCATATCATATACCCTTATCGGATCACAAAACCTAGACTCACTTCTAAGCTTTCTCAATTTAGCATAAATAACGCTTACGCTCATACTAGGACTCAATCACAATCTCATTAAAATCATTGATCTCAATACTCACATTACCTAATCATTCAAAACCTATAACATCAATTTTCTAGTAACTAGTCTTTTTTCATTTTCTATACAATTGTACAAATTCACAAACTTTCATTCCAAATTCAAATTCAAGATATACCAATGCCATCTATAAGCCTCCTCTCCTCTCAATCATCAATATCCAATCAATTCAAGTCTAATTAAACCAATAATCTAATCAACCATTCATTTTCAACTAATTTACTCAACAATCCAAAACTAACTCACCAATCTCACATATACCGCTGCCAAAATTCCTATCTCGACGTCCTCTCACTGGTTCGTTCTTGGGAATTCCTCCCCGAGTATCTCACTCACATCCATGAGATGCCATTTGGGTTCTATCCACAGCAAATAATTGATATCAAGGTGATCAGTCTCAATATCTCAAGTTAAGTGCTTCAATTTTCCAAGAGTATGTGACAAACCCCAATTTGACGGTTTGTCTTGTATTGAATTTAGAGCATCTTGATAGCCTTTTGTCACATTTAGCCTAGGAATTAGCGTGATTTTGTTATCTCTCCCGTATTTGTGCTTAAGTGTAAAAACATGCTTTTTAAGCCTTATTTTGATAAATTCTATTTCCTCTTTGATTCCATAAGATGCCTTGATATGTTTGTTAGTAATCTCAGGATGAAATAGGCTAAGCATGGATCAAAGGAAGCAAGGAAGGAAGCATACAAGTGGAGAGAAGCATAAAAAGTCAAAGAAACAGAGTCAGCCAAGCACGCGCACGCGCACAAGGCGCTCGCGCGCACATTGCGAGACAGGCCAAGGACGCGCACGCGTACCATGCGCGCACGCGCCGATGATGGCACATGACCTCATTAAGGCAACACGTGCCTGGCGATTTTGGGAAGCTTTCAGCAACCAACTTTGGCGCCAAAGTGCATATAAGAGCCAAGGATTGAAGGGGATTGACATGACATTCACACATTCACATCCATAGACTAATTCTAGATCATTAGGTAGATATTTTTAGTTAGTTACATTTGTAGAGAGAGAAACTCCAACTTCTCTCTAGGATTCATCTTCATTTTCTCAATTCTCAACCATTCCTTGGTGAGATCTAATGCAACACTCTCAATTTACTTTGATCATGTTGTAGATCCTCTTCTCTAATCTCAATTAGTGTTTGTAATTGTTCAATTCTTATAGGTCTTAGGTTTAACTTTGTTGTTTTGGATTCTAATTGATTCATTGAAGATCTCAATTTCATTGTTGTTCATTGTTGATTCTTGTTAATCTCTTGTGTTGAATTACTTTGATTCTAAGTCTCTTCTCAATTTTACTATGTCTTTCATTCTTGCCCTCCAAATGTTTGAGAAAATGCCAACTTTAGATATGGAGTAGTATTCCCTCACTTGGCCTAATGGTTGAGTCATTGGAGACACTTGAATAATGGATATCAATTGTTGATTAAGAATTGAGGATTGCTAATTGACTTAGAGTGCACTAAAGCTAGACTTCCCTAGGGTAAGACTAGGACTTGTGACTTGAGTTAATTACTTTTACTTGACTTTCCTCTATTATTAGGGGTTAACTAAGTGAAGCAACACTCCTTTGTTATCACAATTGAAGGAAGCTATAGTGATGGGACTTCCAATGTTCAACCTTGGCCAAGGCTTTTAATATTGATTGATTGTTGTTTTCTTTTATTCACACTTTTATGCCACACTCTTCAAGCCACAAAAAGACCACTTAACCAATACATGCACCCTTGTAGCATTCCTAGGGAAGAACGACTCGGGACTAATACTCTCGATTATAGATTGTAGATTTGTTTGATAAATGGATTTTGCGTCGGTTTAGACTATACTACGATTGATTACTTGATAATTTCTATACCGGCAAAAATTCATTCGTCAGTATGCTCATGAACTTCATGCTAAACGTATCAATCAGATACCCTAAATAACACAGACACAGACTCAGAGTATGCATTGAAGTAAGCAGTCCATCCCTCAAGCTCACGAGAACGAACTATTTTGATACCATAATATAACATCCTATTATTCAGATCCTTACGCTCGAGTCATAAGTCAATGATAATAAGGTGGTACGACCCTGTGGCACAAGGTTTTTCACAAAGGCCCGATATAGATTATGAAGAAACGTATTTCCCTGTAGTGGATGCGATAACATTGCGTTATTTGGTCAATTTATCGGTATATCATAAACTGCATATGCATTTAATGGATGTGGTAACAGCCTATTTATACGGCTCATTAGATCGGGATATCTATATGAAAGTCCCTGAAAGACTAAAGATATCTAAACCATCCAATGAATATTCGCAAGGGTTATACTCAGTCAAATTGCAAAGATCTTTATATGGTCTAAAGTAATATGGACGAATGTGGTATAATCGTCTTACTGAGTATCTGGCCAAAAATGGATTCAAGAATGATGATATATGTCCATGTGTTTTCATAAAGAAAATTGCATCTGGATTCATTATAATTGCTGTGTACATTGATGATTTAAATATCATTGGAACTCCTGAAGAAATTCCAACAATTATAAAAACTCTAAAAGAAGAGTTTGAGATGAAAGATCTTGGAAAGACTAAATTTTGTCTCGGCCTTCAGATCGAGCATACAAAAAATGGGATCTTTATTCATCAAACAATATACATAGAAAAGATCTTGAAGAGATTTTATATGGATAAGTCACATCCCTTGAGTACCCCAATGATCGTAAGATCTTTGGATGTGGAGAAGGATCAATTCCGTCCTAAAGAAGAAAATGAAGATATCCTTGGTGCAGAAGTACCATATCTTAGTGCCATTGGAGCGCTAATGTATCTTGCTAATAATATGCGACCTGACATATCATTCGCGGTGAATTTACTAGCAAGGTATAGTTCCTCTTCAACCAGAAGACATTGGAGTGGAATCAAGCAAATCTTTCGATATCTTCATGGAACGATTGATATGGGATTGTTTTATCCCTATGGATCCAAGTCACAACTAGTTGGCTATGCAGATGCTGGCTACTTGTCTGATCCACATAAAGGGAGATCTCAAACAGGATACCTGTTTATATATGGTGGTACAACTATATCATGGAGGTCCACGAAACAGACGATTGCTACAACATCCTCTAATCATGCCGAAATACTAGCGATTCATGAAGCAAGTCACGAGTGTTTTTGGCTCCGGTGTTTGATCCAATATATTCTGTCATCATGTGGACTGATTGATCATAAGATAGGTCCAACTGTCCTGTTTGAAGATAATACAGCATGCATTGCTCAACTTAAAGGCGGATACATCAAATGTGATAGAACAAAGCATATTTCTCCCAAATTCTTCTTCACTCATGATCTTCAAAATCAAGGGACAATTGATGTCCAACAGATCCGCTCAAGTGACAATCTGGCAGATTTATTTACAAAGTCACTCCCAAAATCCTCCTTTGAAAGATTGGTACATGAGATTGGGATGCGCCGATTTCGAGATATAAAATGATGTCGACAAGAGGGGGAGACTGTACTCTTTTTTCCTTGGTCAGGTTTTTTCCCTTTGGGTTTTTCTTGACAAGGTTTTTAATGAGGCAGTCCCCATCACAAAGGATTTTGTACTTTTTTTCCCTCACTAAAGTTTTTCCCATTGGGTTTTTCTTTAGTAAGGTTTTAATGAGGCATAATCCTAAATGGTTATCTAAGGGGGAGTGTTGTGATAAGATTGCCTGAGGTGGATGCCCATTTTCCACAAGTCTCAGGTTTTCAAGGGGAATTATATTAAATAATGTTTGAAAATGATGCCCATGTGTATGCCTATAAATAAGAACTTGATATGAAGTAATACATACAATTAAAAGAAATAAACAAATCAATACTCTCTCTCTCTCTCTCTCTCTCTCTTTACGAATACTTCTCTCTTTCTTTTATATATACTACAACATATAATATTAGTAATATATTAATCATTCTTATATTGAAATCGTGGTGAATATTATTACTAGATTTATCTAATTATATTTCTTATTTTATATTACTTCTTCCTTATTTATTTTATATTTATTTTACAACAAAAGTATTGTTAATAAATACATCTTCTATAATTAGTACTCGTCAAAAAATTCTTTTTTATATATAATTTTTGACAAAATTGCTGTTGATCATAAATAACACACAATATTTTATGAAAATTAAATAACCACTAAAGATTAAGGCAATTTACATATTTAAATTGTTTAGTAAAAAACGTTATTAAATTATAACTTTTTAAATATGCAGATACAAATGTAATTTTTATAATTATATATAAACCACAATAGGATACCACAGTTTACGGTATTACATGTAAACCGCTACAAAATGTAGCGATTTACGTTGATTTGTGTGAATACAGAATTCGTTATACGATGTAGCGATTTCTGAAGGAGTTACATGCATGAAGAAACTACGATACCCTGTAGCGGTTTCTTCACGATGTGGCTGCTTAAAAAATACCTATATATACCCAGCAAGAGAGAATGATGTGTAGAGTGTCATTTTCATTTAAAACTTTTAGAATGGAGTGTGAGTAGAGCTTTTTAGTTCTAGTGCATTGCTCTGAAAAAATTAAAAAATGTAAAAGGCTCGGTATAAAGTTTACTGATAGAAAAACGCTGAGTGTTTTTATCTGATTGTCGAATACACTGTTAGATCTGAAAACCAATATATTGCAAAAGTTGGGCGTGTGCGGGACAAAGTGGGTGAAAAAGCTGTTCTACAAGATTCCTATTGCGGTTGTGTCATCTGGCATGAAGTATGAAACATTCGTGATAGGATCCGACAAAGATATGCAGGTTTTGTTTCATTATTGGCAAAATTTTTCGGAAGTGAGAATACACGAGTTGTATGCCAAGTTGGAACATAGCGTCGACAGTTTTGGGGCATTGACGTCGAATCCTTAATCGACTACGATGGGGTGCTTTTACCTCCATGCCTGTCATTGCACCTGATTGTCTGTTGGCTAATCGTCAATCTGGTACAGTTGGGTAGCTATGTCCAAGGTTCTGAAAATCGAACCGGTCATCGAATTGCTCTAGCTACTGGTTCACTGGTTCATAGGTTCAACCATTTCGACCGTAGTTGAACCGAAAAAACTGTTTTATAATAAAATAATAAATAAAATATAAATAAGCACATGAAAATATAATTATAGTCTAATCTAAACTTTAAAATATCATTCAAATTAAAAGTACTACATAAACCAGAATGTTATAATCTCATTCAAATACAAATTCAAAAGTCAAAAAACAAAACAACCAATCAAACATAACATAGCAGCATCAAAATGATCCAAGTTTGTCATCAATCATCAAAATCCTCCATAACTTGCTGTAGATTTGCGTCATTGATATCATCACATTCATTTCCACTACTTGGACCAGAAAAAGCAAGTGGTGCAGCATAAAATGTACTACTACTACCACCACCACCACCTTGATCTAAATCAGCATCAATCTCATCTAAGAAAATATAACACATTATCAATAAATTAAAGATCAAAGCTATTGTAATTTATTGTCTGATCAATAAACTATAATACTCACTAAGCAAGTCTTCAATATTACTTAGAAGACCAGGCTCTTTTTCAACAACATCTTCCGTCACCCAAAAATCAACCTTATCAATACTTTCAATATCGATTGGATCATATTGCAACTTTTGCTTTATTTTTTTTCTTTCCTTCCTAACAAATTAAATACAATATATGATAAGCCTATTATATTAACTATACAAAATCTAATGATATCAAATGAAAGGATGAAATATATATTACCTGGATTTAAGACGCAAATTATATGTAACATACACAATATCACTTAGCCTATCATGCTCCAATCTATTCCTTCTTGTTGTATGAATTTGATCAAAAAGACTCCAATTTCTTTCACACCCTGAAGAAGCAGATGCTTGGCTAAGAATGCAAACTATCATTTTTTGTAAACATGGAGCAGAACTACCAAACAACCTCCACCATTCATCTAAAAATTACAATCCCATATCTCAAGTATTAGTTATCAAATTAAGGAAACCAAAACATAAAATAAGTAAATAACTAAAGCTTATTATCAAACAGATATTATTACCAATTTACCAGGTTGAAGTTTTTTTGCAGCTGGAACAACTTCAAGCCTATCAAAGCTTTCCTTTCAATCTCTATGTAAGTGTATTTCTTTCATTGTCTCAACTGAATCTAAATTATTAATCTTGCAATACAATGTAACAAGATCAAGTAAAGCTCGCATGACATCAGGTGCTTCTCTAAATTTTCAGAAAAAAAGCAAGCAGGATTCAAGAAATAGGCTGCTGCGTGAATATTTTTTTTCAAATGTTTGTCCCATCATGAGTTGATAATCTCTGTGTAAGGTTGAAATGCAGTCTTCCTATGCTTGAACATTTCTTTGATTCCATTTTCTGACCTCAGCATACCTTCATAAATAATTCCCAATGATGGTTTATCATCGGCATCTACCAACCTCAGCAATTTAATCAACGGACTCACAATTTGGCATGTAGTAAAACAATCATCCAAAAATTTATTGTCTATGATAATTGCACTCACAGCTCTACCATTAGCACTCCTTCCTAATTTGTGTCCGATAAAGTGTGTATCAACAACCAATGATTGTAAATTCGATTTGCGCTAAAAGATACTCATCAATGTGAGGAAGACAGTGGCAAAACGAGTTGCACCTGGACGAACAATCTCCCTCCAATCAGTTCTTTGTCTTAGCCAGGACAAGAACACCGTATGATTATATACAAACACGGTAATCTTCGAAGCACGTGTTGTAAGGTTAGAAATATGTGCCATGCTACTTATATCTTTTAGAATAAGATTCAAGCAATGAGCAGCACAATGTGACCAGTGAATATTTTCAAATTTCTTATTAATAAGCCTACCAGCAGCAACATAATTCGTGACATTATCTGTCATTACATGAACAATATTATCAGGTCCAATCCATTCAATCACCTCTAAAAACAAGTCACACAAGCTTGAAGCATTTTAACCATACTTGAGGCATCTACAGATTTCACAAAGCACAACCCTTTCGAACAATAAACCAAATTAATCAATGTTCTTTGCCTTTGATCTGTCCAACCATCAGCCATGAGAGTACATCCAGTTTCTTTCCAAGCAGACCTATAGCTATCAACAACCATTTGACACTCCCTTTTGAGTTCGGCTAATAAGTTAACCTCAATGTATCATAAGAAGGACTTTTATAAGCAGACCCAATGCCAGCAACACCATCCAACATATCTTGAAAAAAGGGTGACATAACTGCATTGAAAGGAATCCTACAATCCAAAAGCCATCTAGCCACTCGCTTATCAACTTCATGAAGCGCCTCTTTGTTTTGAAACACACTTTTCAGACTTGGTTGACTTCTTGGAGTTGTTCTTGGTGCAAACATAGGAGGAATAATGGTTTTTGCTTTATTTTTTGGATCGCCTCCAACAACCTCCTTAGTTGGTAACTGACTCGGAGTTTATTATTCTTCTTGCGTTATTGCTTCATCAATTGCATCCTCACACTCATCAGTACCCTCTTCGTTGAAACTTACTTTCCTTTTACTAGTTTTACTTTTCTGAATCTCTTTCAATAAACCTTCCATTTATTTTTCTACATCATACGGGACCTTAGAAAACTTCTTAATATCTCCACCTATCTTCGCCAAATGCATTTTCATTCTATTAATTCCCTCGCTCCCAAAAGTACTCAGACAAAATAAGCATTGGTAATGCGGTTTTCCATTTATATTTTGTAAAGTAACATATCTCCAAGCAAGATCTGTTTTTCCCTGAACATTAGAAGTTTGTGATTGACTTTCGTTAGTCGTGGGAGGAAGAGAACGTTCATTCGATGCAGAATTAGTTTCAGCATTATTATTCCTAGGTAGTTCTTGGTTGATACTTTCATCCATACCTAAACATTACCAACAATCCAACCCAATAATCTCAACTCTCAAGTGCACAACAAACAACATCCAAAATTATTCAAAATTATTCATAATTATCCAACAAACAACAAAATCCAGTTTAGTAAACAAACCAAAATCAGTTCAGCTTCAGTAATCAGTTAATCACTAATCAGTAAACAACAATTATTAACCAAAGTTCACAGTTTCGGTGTTCATCATGTTGAATCACAGTTCAGTTTCAGTAATCACTAATCAATAATCACAGTTCATTTTAGCAGGATCAGAATCAGTTCACAGTTTCATACTACACAGTTCAAAAAAAATAAAACATGGAGACAAATTTCAAAGTTCACAGTTTCGGTGTTCATCATGTTGAATCACAGTTCAGTTTCAGTAATCACTAATCAATAATCACAGTACAGTTTAGCTCCCTCTAATCAGTTGAATCTTAAATCAGTTCACAGTTTCACAATACACAGTTCAAAGAAAAATAAAATAGGGAGAGTGGGAGACAACTGATGAGCGGATAATTTATACGCTTTTTGGCATTGTTTTTAGGTAGTTTTTAGTAAGTTTAAGCTACTTTTAGGGATGTTTTCATTGGTTTTTATGTTAAATTCACATTTCTGGACTTTACTATGAGTTTGTGTGTTTTTCTGTGATTTCAGATAATTTCTGGCTGAAATTGAGGGACTTGAGCAAAACTCTGAAAAAGGCTGACAAAAAGGACTGCTGATGCTGTTGGAATCTGACCTCCCTGCACTCAAAATAGATTTTCTGGAGCTACAGAACTCCAAATGGCGCACTCTCAACGGCGTTGGAAAGTAGACATCCAGAGCTTTCCAGCAATATATAATAGTCCATACTTTATTCGGAAATTGATGACGTAACTTGGCGTTGAACACCAAGTACATGCTGCTGTCTGGAGTTAAACGCCAGAAAAACGTCATGATCCGGAGTTGAACGCCCAAAACACGTCATAACTCGGAGTTCAACTCCAAGAGAAGTCTCAGCTCGTGGATTGATCAAGCTCAGCCCAAACATACACCAAGTGGGCCCCGGAAGTGGATTTATGCATCAATTACTTACTTATGTAAACCCTAGTAGCTAGTCTAGTATATATAGGACCTCTTACTATTGTATTAGACATCTTTTGTCTCAGTTTTGTTTTATTCTTCATCCTAAGAGGCTATTGATCACGTTTTAGGGGGCTGGCCATTCGGCCATACCTGAACCTTTTACTTATGTATTTTCAACGGTGGAGTTTCTGCACACCATAGATTAAGGGTGTGGAGCTCTGCTGTACCTCAAGCATTCATGCAATTCTATTTTCTTTTATTCAATTCTATCTTATTCTTATTCCAAGATATTCATTCGCACCTAAGAACATGATGAATGTGATGATTATATGACCCTCATTATCATTCTCACCTATGAACGCGCGTGATTGACAACCACTTCCGTTCTACATGCAACAGAGCTTGAATGTGTATCTCTTAGATTTCCCAACAGGATCTTCGTGGTATAAGCTAGATAGATGGCGGCATTTATGAGGATCCGGAAAGTCTCACCTTGTCTGTGGTATTCCGAGTAGGATCCTGGGAATCCGGAAAGTCTAACCTTGTCTGTGGTATTCCGAGTAGGATTTCGGTAATGAATGACTGTGACGTGCTTCAGACTCGCAAGTGCTGGGCGTTAGTGACAGACGCAAAAGAATCAAGGGATTCTATTCCAGTAGGAATGGGAACCAACCAGTGATTAGCCGTGCTGTGACAGAGCGCGTGAGCGTAGTTTTCACTGCGAGGATGGGATGTAGCCTTCGGCCAGGTGATGCCTCCAGACGATTAGCCATGCGAGTGACAGCCGCAGAGGACCATTTTCCCGTGAGGATAGAAAGTAGCCATCGTCGAACGGTGAACCCCTATATACAGCTTGCCATGGAAGGGAGTAAGAAGGATTGAGTTGAAGTAGTAGGAAAGTAGGCGTTCTTGAGCCATACAATATCTCTATATGCTTATCTGAAATTCCTACCAATGAATCTGCATAAGTATCCCTTTTATTATTTCTTTATATTATTTGATTTTCTAAATTCCATAATTTTATCTGCCTAACTGAGATTTACAAGGTGACCATAGCTTGCTTCATACCAACAATCTCTGTGGGATCGACCCTTACTCACGTAAGGTTTATTACTTGGACGACCCAGTACACTTGCTGGTTAGTTGAACGGGGTTGTGTTCACTCGTGCCAATTTTAAATTCCATAATTTTACAAGGAGTGCAACTTAAAGAATAAGGATCACAATTTCGTCCACCAACAACGAAGGCACCTTCAAGGCTTCAACAGAACATGCAACAGGAAGAGTGAGAGTGAGGCGGTTGGAGACAGTGAAGGCACCTTCTCAGTTCATGACGGCTGCTGCGATGGCTCGACGGCGGTGGCTCAACCCGTGTGAGAGTGAGGCGTTCTCACTTCTCAGTTCTCGACGGCTCTGTGGTGGCTCGACAGCGGTGGCTCAACCCGTGTGACGATGTGACAATGACTGAGTGAGGCGTTAGAAGCAGCTCAGTGAAGCCTGCTCGATGAATGAGAACTGAGAAGCACTGAAGCAGAGAAGGGAAGGCAATTAGGGATCTCAGGATTTTGGACATTTAGGGATTCAGAGGGAAAAACAGTCAGCGTTTTGTTTCCATCCGAAAAATCGGCCGGGTCAAGGTTCGGTTCGACCAACCGGTTACTGGCCGGTTCGCCGGTTCAATTCCAGTTTTTGGATTTTGCGGTTTTGATGATTAACTGATTCATTTTTCTGTTTGGTTCACGGTTTGACCAGTTTGACCGGCCGGTTCGAACCGGTTTTCAGAACATTGATGTCAGCCCGTCCGATTCCAGATATTGTACATGAGGGTGAACCGGATCGGGTTAAAAATGCGATGCAAGAGGATGATTCAAATGAAAAGCCTGCTGACATTAGTGGGGACAATGATGAGGATATTCTGACAAACCCAGCTACACATCAGGGACCGTCAAGTTCTGGCACACAGCAACATCCTCCACATTTCTCAACCCTGAACTTCGAATTCATCGGCCAACTGCCAGACATAGTTCCTACCTTTGGGGGTCAAGGATTGCACGAGGGAAATATTGCAGTTGAATTTCAGATTGGACAATCTTTCCAAAGTAAGGAGGAAGTCATTCTGAGTGTAAAGGATTACAGCATTCGCCGTGATGTTGAGTACAGGGTGATAGAGTTGGATCATCTTAAGTATCATGGGAGGTGCAAGGAGTTCGATAAAGGTTGCACGTGGATGATTCGCATCACACTTCGGCAGCGAAAGAGTACCTAGGAGGTTAGACGGTACAACGAACCACACACTTGCTTGGCTACATCGATATCAAGCAATCACTGACAGCTTGATTATCATGTTATTTGTGCGAAGATCTTTCCTCTGATTAGAGCCGATGCGGCGATTTTGATAAAGGTGTTGCAGAAAGCTACTGAAGCAATGTACGAGTTCAGACCTAGTTACAGGAAGGCCTGGATGGCGAAATATAAGGCAGTAGCACATATCTACGGGGATTGGGAAGAATCCTATGCCGATTTGCCTCATTGGATCCTTGGTGTGCAGTCTACCATGGAGGGAACCGTTGCGTTGTTGAAGACTTCTCCGGTTTGAGTCGGTGATCAAGTTGACAATTCTACCGTGTACTTTCATCGTCTATTTTGGACATTTTCTCCATGTGTTGAGGCATTGCGACATTGCAAGCCTCTGGTAAGCATAGACGGTACTAATCTGTATGGCAAGTATGGCAGTACTTTGCTTCTGGCTATCGCGCAAGATGGAAACTCGAACATCTTGCCAATGGGTTTTGCCCTTGTTGAAGGGGAAAATGCGGAGACATAGTCTTTCTTCTTGACCAACCTGCGACAACATGTGACTCCGCAAGAGGGTATACTGGTTATCTCAGACAGGTGATGTGTGGAAAGCGATCCAACACAAAACTCACCGGCAAGTGTACCGGGTCGCATCAAGTAATAATAACTCACAAGAGTGAGGTCGATCCCACAGGGATTGAAGGATTGAGCAATTTTAGTTTAGTGGGTGGTTTAGTCAAGCAAATCAAGTGTTGGTTGAGTGATTTGTGTTTAACAGAAAGTAAATGACAGTAAATGTAAAGGGGGAAAGGGAAATGGGCGGTAAATTTAAGAACAGAATTATAAAAGTGCAGAAACTTAAGGAACAAGAAATTAAATGACTGAAGCTTAAAGTGCAAGAAAGGTAAATTGCAGTAGCTTAAATGGCAAGAAAGATAAATTGCTAGAAGATAAAAGGGAATTAAGGAGTGGGATTGCAAGATCTAAACAAAGGAAAAGTAAATTGCAGTAATGAAGGTAGCAGAAATTGAATTGGATGCAAACAGAAATCTAAACAGCAAGGAAATGAAAGTGCAGTAAAGGTTCACAGAAGAACCAAGAGCCAAATTGGGTCTCAGGTCTCAAGAGACTAGGTAGCAGAGCCTAGATCTCTATTTGCCTTCCTAGATCCAAATGAACAAAGCAATTGACAAGAAAATTAGAAGAAGAAGCAGTAAAGGAAATGGAAACAGATTCAATTATGCAGAAAGTGAATTAAAGAGAAATTGAATGGGAATTGAGACAGAATTTCCTCAATTTCTCACACCCAAATCTCAGAATCAAAAGAGTAAAATCCCTAAGGCAAGAACGAGGGAGAAGAGAGATCAATTCCCTCCCCAATTCTCAGAAATCTCAACAGAAAGCTAGAAATTCAAAAGGTAAAAGTGAAAATTCACAAAAGGTGCATAAAGGTAGCTAAAAAAAAGGGTCCTCATTACATCAAACTAAGTCCTATTTATACACTTTCTATTCTTGGACAATGGGATTTGGATGGGCTTTTGGATTGGTGAAGAAAGGAATTCAAATGAATTTTTAATTTGAATTTTGGCCCAAAAATCACTCCTAGGAGGCTGCCCTGCCCTTGTGGAGGGCAGGGCAGAAAATTGATGCTTGGGCTAGCAATTGGTGCGGCCATGATGCGTGTTGGTGCAAGTTTGGTGCGCCCTTGGTGCGCCAGAGGCTGCCCTGCCCGCGCCAAGGGCAGGGCGGGAAAGATGCTGCGCCAGAACGTGATGCGTGCGTGCGCTTGGTGCTGCCAGGATTGAGAGGCGCGCGTGCGCGTGCTGCACGTTGATGCGTGGATGATGCCAGATTTGAGGAGCGCGCGTGCGCGCGAAGCAAGTTGACGCGTGGATGCTCCCTGCCCGCGCCAAGGGCAGGGCAGGAATGGTTTGATGCGCCAGGAAGCAAAGTTGGTGCGCCAAGGTCTTGCGTGTGATGCGCCAATTTCAAATGCTGCCCTGCCCGCGCCAAGGGCAGGGCAAGGTTCCCAATCTCATGGCCCGTGTTCGAATCTGGTGGCTTGCAAACACGCTACTTTTTCTTTTGATTCTTTGGCACGCTAGTGGGTGTTAGAGCTTGGCTTCCTCATGGTCCCTTGTTCGAAACTTGTGGCTTGCATGGGTGTCATTTTTCCTTGGATTTCTTTCCTTGAGGTGCCCGATCCTGCTCTCCACAAGGGCAGGGCAGAGTTTGCTTCTCTTGGCTCCAAGGCACCATTTTGTGCTCTGCCCTTGGAGTGGGCAGGGCAAGGTTGCCTTGTCTTGGTTTGGTTACTTGATGCTGCCCTCCTAGAGGGCATTCTGCCCTTGTGGAGGGCAAGGTTGCTTCCCCATTATAATGCGGCACGCCTCCTCTTGATTCGGCCACGCTTTTCTTTCTTTGGCTACACTTTTTATGCCACGCTTTCCATTTTCTTTTCTTTTCTTCACCTAAAATAAACCAAACACCACTCAAAGCATCACTAAATTCAAGAGGCTTATAAATCAATTAAAATGCAATTAAAATTAGCTTCAACCTCATGATTTATCATTAATTTCATAGTGGTTGCTTGATTTAGAGAAGTTATGCATTTTCACTCCAAATCACTAACTTAGGATGCAAGAAAGTGCATAAATGCTAACAAAACAAGTGAAATTAGCTTGAAAAATGGGTATATGATGACTTGTCATCACAACACCAAACTTAAACCTTGCTTGTCCCCAAGCAAGCATCAAAACTAAGAGTAAATGATATGAATAATAAAAGAACACAAATCCTTATTATGCAGATAGCAGAACTTCAATTTATGGGGCATTTATGCAGACAATGATACTCACTTATTGTTGCTGCTGCATAATACACATTTTGCATCCAAGGTTTGCTAAACTTGCTGTTATAAGACTCTCCTTTTGATCACTCCCTTGCTAACTTCTTTTTGGCTTATGATGCTTTAACAAGCTTTTTATTTTTTTAGAGGTTTGGTGTTAAATGTTGCAGCTTAGCCTTTGGCTTCATTTTCTTTTATTTTGCTCAACATCTTTCCACCACAGACACTTAGCTCACTAATTCTTCCTAGGATCATTGATGCCCAGCATCTCTTTGGATCACTAAGTGCTTTGTATCTAAGTTGCTCTTTATTGTGGATTTTCAATTGGCCATCCCAAATCAGTTGATCTAAGTGACCGGGTTTCAAAATACCCCTTAGAATTTACTCATCCAAGCAGATCTCAGTACAAGAACACCACAGGCATTTGTCCTAGGGTCCAAACCATTGGTGTCCAACCTTTATTCTTTGTTTGTCTTGCCATTTTGGCTTTTTCTTTCTTCCTTTTCTTTCTGTTTTTGTTACCAAGGGTGCTTCATTATTGATAAAGGTCTATGTAACAGCAAGCTAACTTATAATTGAATGAGAATGATATCATGCAACATTTATTTCATGAGTTATACATTTAATCAAACACATGTGCCACCACCAACTTCCATTCATACTCATGCAACATTGGATTTTTCTCTTTTCAATTCAAACCAAACTCTTTTATTTAAGCATATGGGAAACAAAGCAATATTTAAAGCTAAGTGATGGATACAAGCATTATGCAAACTCATCATTTTTCCAAACAATTTCACTTGCAACTAGATAAACTCTTTAGCAAGGCATACAATGGTTTCTATGTTCGAAACAATACACAGCAGCAAGGATTAAGTTCAGATACAACCTTTGTAGTTGCAACCCTTTGATTTTCCTTTCTGCTATGTTCCCTTTTGAGTCAAAATGCATGGTGTCTTCAATTATTGATTCATGTCCTGCATAATCCTCAAAGTTGCTTGCTTCTCAAGCCCTTGATCATATGGTTAGTACACATAATTGAGTGTGGTTTCAGGATTTGTTTTGGTGTGTGAACACCAAACTTAATTGTTTTGCCACTGTCTCAGATGTACAAAGTTAACCATATTTGAAACCATGTATCCTTGCTAAAGGTTAATGGAATTAAAGCTAGAAAACAATTTAACAGTTGAGTAATGTGGTTGATTGCTTGGAGTTAGAATCATGCAAGAGGTGAGAATGTATTAAATGGTATTTTTGGTGGAACACCAAACTTAGAAGTTTTCATTCTTCCTCAAATTGTTTTGGTGTGCAACACCAAACTTAGCTCCTTGCAATCCATACCAATTACTCAACATTTTTATTGAAAAGTTATGAAAAGAAACTACCTCAGGTTGGGTTGCCTCCCAACAAGCGCTCTTTTATTGTCATTAGCTTGACATCTTCATTTTTGCTTCAAGGAGGTTGAAAATTGCAGTGTCTCAGCTTGTCTTTCTTTACTGTGAATTTCCTTCCGGTTCCCTCTTTGATGACCTCTATAGATTCTTGTGGAAGAATCTTAGTTACAATGTAATGCTCAGGTAACTGTGGGGACACCTTCAAAGGTTGAATATTGATCATCACTCGATCCCCTGGTGAGAAATCTCCGGTGAGGATTTTTTTCTTTCCTTTAGTTTTATCCTCTGTTTCTTCTTGACAGAATTCCTTTTTGTGTTTTTCTTGGCTGGTGCTTCCTTTGTCTAGTATTTTCTCATTGTCCTCTATGATCTCTTTCCATCCTTCCCTCTTTGTAACATCTTTGTTATTGGTTGGTTTGCCTTCAATGGTTTTGAAGAAAGTATTTGGTTTCTTCTCACCCATATCTGCAAAGTGCTTTGCCACTTGAGCTATCTGCTCCTCAAGTCTTCTCATTAACATCTCTTGGTTCTTTGCTGTCTCCTCTTGATGTTTCATCATTCTCTCCATTAGGATCTCCAGGTTTGTGATTCTCTGAGAGTCTTGTGAGGTTGGTTGATTATGACATGTTAAAGGTAGGAAGGGTGGGTGTGGTGGAAGCATGTAGTGGTTGTTATTGCTGTAATGATGTTCTTGTTGATTTGTGAAGTTGTGGTTATTACAACTGAAATCCCTTGGTTTGTAGTCTTGGCATTCATTCCTTCTCCAGTTGAAATGAGTTTGGGAGTGTCTGTGTTGTGAATGTTGGTTTTGAATAATGTTGATGGTTGGGTGATGTTGATTGTTTGTGGTCATGGAATTGCCCTGGTGGAAATTTCCTTGTTCTTGACGTTGAGGCTCCCTCATTCTCAGATAAGAATGGGGTCTCCATGGTGGGAATTTGGTAATCTCTGCAGCAGATAGATCCATATTTTGCTGTGGTTGATGATGCATTTGTCTGGTTAAGTCATCGAACACAGTCACCCCTTCGATGTTTGTTACTTCTTTCTCTGGGATTGCATTCTGTGATTTCTCAATTGTGTGTTGATTGTTGACTCCGTTGTCATTGAAATCTGAAATTCCTTGGGTAGTTGTTGTTGCTTTGAGTAACCCATCTGAGAAGTGATCCACTGCTTTTCTTGTTTCTGGAGTGAGTCCTTCATAGAAAGCTCGGAAACCCACTTTATCAGTTGCTTTCTTGTATCTTTCCCAGGCTTTAAAGAGCGGTTCTTCATCTCCTTGTATGAATAGATGTTCTTCCTTTTTCAGCTGGATGATCTGTCTAGATGGGATGAATTTGGCCAGAAATTTGGTAACCAAATCATCCCAACTAGTGATACTTCCTTGGGGAAAACTTTCAAACCATTGTGTAGCTTTACCCTTTAATGAGAAGGGAAATAGCAGAATCTTGTAAGTGTCTTGATCTGAACCATCGGTTTTGACTGCATTACAAGTCTTTAGAAAAGTGGATATGTGCTGCTGAGGGTCTTCCGACGGATTTCCTTCATAGGAACAATTGTTCTTGATGAGAGTGATGAGTGGTGGCTTCATGTCATGATATCCTTTTTCTGTAGAAACTTGATTTCCTGTGATGTGCAAACAATCAGAGTGACCCAACAACAACACTCTTGAGAATTAAGTGCAGTTATTTGAGATAAATTGTTAGTAAGTTAGTGGAGGCAATTTCTTAAACAGTTAGTGTGTTAGTAAGAGTTAAAGTAACAGAAAAGAAAGAGTGCTTAATCTAGACCTCCACTTCACTTAATCATTGTCAATCTATTTCAATCCCCGGCAACGGCGCCAAAAACTTGATGTGTGGAAAGCGATCCAACACAAAACTCACCGGCAAGTGTACCGGGTCGCATCAAGTAATAATAACTCACAAGAGTGAGGTCGATCCCACAGGGATTGAAGGATTGAGCAATTTTAGTTTAGTGGGTGGTTTAGTCAAGCAAATCAAGTGTTGGTTGAGTGATTTGTGTTTAACAGAAAGTAAATGACAGTAAATGTAAAGGGGGAAAGGGAAATGGGCGGTAAATTTAAGAACAGAATTATAAAAGTGCAGAAACTTAAGGAACAAGAAATTAAATGACTGAAGCTTAAAGTGCAAGAAAGGTAAATTGCAGTAGCTTAAATGGCAAGAAAGATAAATTGCTAGAAGATAAAAGGGAATTAAGGAGTGGGATTGCAAGATCTAAACAAAGGAAAAGTAAATTGCAGTAATGAAGGTAGCAGAAATTGAATTGGATGCAAACAGAAATCTAAACAGCAAGGAAATGAAAGTGCAGTAAAGGTTCACAGAAGAACCAAGAGCCAAATTGGGTCTCAGGTCTCAAGAGACTAGGTAGCAGAGCCTAGATCTCTATTTGCCTTCCTAGATCCAAATGAACAAAGCAATTGACAAGAAAATTAGAAGAAGAAGCAGTAAAGGAAATGGAAACAGATTCAATTATGCAGAAAGTGAATTAAAGAGAAATTGAATGGGAATTGAGACAGAATTTCCTCAATTTCTCACACCCAAATCTCAGAATCAAAAGAGTAAAATCCCTAAGGCAAGAACGAGGGAGAAGAGAGATCAATTCCCTCCCCAATTCTCAGAAATCTCAACAGAAAGCTAGAAATTCAAAAGGTAAAAGTGAAAATTCACAAAAGGTGCATAAAGGTAGCTAAAAAAAAGGGTCCTCATTACATCAAACTAAGTCCTATTTATACACTTTCTATTCTTGGACAATGGGATTTGGATGGGCTTTTGGATTGGTGAAGAAAGGAATTCAAATGAATTTTTAATTTGAATTTTGGCCCAAAAATCACTCCCAGGAGGCTGCCCTGCCCTTGTGGAGGGCAGAGCAGAAAATTGATGCTTGGGCTAGCAATTGGTGCGGCCATGATGCGTGTTGGTGCAAGTTTGGTGCGCCCTTGGTGCGCCAGAGGCTGCCCTGCCCGCGCCAAGGGCAGGGCGGGAAAGATGCTGCGCCAGAACGTGATGCGTGCGTGCGCTTGGTGCTGCCAGGATTGAGAGGCGCGCGTGCGCGTGCTGCACGTTGATGCGTGGATGATGCCAGATTTGAGGAGCGCGCGTGCGCGCGAAGCAAGTTGACGCGTGGATGCTCCCTGCCCGCGCCAAGGGCAGGGCAGGAATGGTTTGATGCGCCAGGAAGCAAAGTTGGTGCGCCAAGGTCTTGCGTGTGATGCGCCAATTTCAAATGCTGCCCTGCCCGCGCCAAGGGCAGGGCAAGGTTCCCAATCTCATGGCCCGTGTTCGAATCTGGTGGCTTGCAAACACGCTACTTTTTCTTTTGATTCTTTGGCACGCTAGTGGGTGTTAGAGCTTGGCTTCCTCATGGTCCCTTGTTCGAAACTTGTGGCTTGCATGGGTGTCATTTTTCCTTGGATTTCTTTCCTTGAGGTGCCCGATCCTGCTCTCCACAAGGGCAGGGCAGAGTTTGCTTCTCTTGACTCCAAGGCACCATTTTGTGCTCTGCCCTTGGAGTGGGCAGGGCAAGGTTGCCTTGTCTTGGTTTGGTTACTTGATGCTGCCCTCCTAGAGGGCATTCTGCCCTTGTGGAGGGCAAGGTTGCTTCCCCATTATAATGCGGCACGCCTCCTCTTGATTCGGCCACGCTTTTCTTTCTTTGGCTACACTTTTTATGCCACGCTTTCCATTTTCTTTTCTTTTCTTCACCTAAAATAAACCAAACAACCACTCAAAGCATCACTAAATTCAAGAGGCTTATAAATCAATTAAAATGCAATTAAAATTAGCTTCAACCTCATGATTTATCATTAATTTCATAGTGGTTGCTTGATTTAGAGAAGTTATGCATTTTCACTCCAAATCACTAACTTAGGATGCAAGAAAGTGCATAAATGCTAACAAAACAAGTGAAATTAGCTTGAAAAATGGGTATATGATGACTTGTCATCAACAGGCACAATGGCATCAAAGCTGCACTTGAGGTACCTGACAGTGGTTGGTTACCTCCTCATGCATATCGAGCATTTTGTATTTGAATCAGCCAAGTTAAGTGGTACAAACCAGCCCTCTCTAAATAAGGTATGATCCTATCATGCAACGTTATATTCTGTTGCCTCTAAACGCTATAAACACACCGACTTCACTGCATGTTGTGAGAAAAATAACCAAAACCTGATTAATTTCTAAACCATAATTTATAATTCAAAACGAAAATTACCGTTGCCTTATGTATCCAATCGGTTAACTAAAATATTGAATATAATTCTCTTATAATCACTTATTAATATAAATTTTATTCAAAAAGAGAAATAGATATGATCATTTATATGAAACTAGACAACGAATGTATGAATATTATAACAACTAACGGATGTCCAACTTTTACATCCATAAATTCTAGGTTCTAAAATTTAAAGTTTAAGATCTAATTCTTAAATTTCAACTATGAATAAACAAACCTTATATTATTTATTTAAAATTTAAATCTTAAATTTCAAATAGTAAATCCTAAACCTTCAAAATTTTAAATTTAAAATTTCAAAATTTAAATATTAATTTTCAAATACTAACAACAAGCCATAAATCCTACATTTTAAATTTCGATCTTAATTTTTAAATACCTAACTTCAAATTCTCTACATTTATTTTTAAATTTTGAATTTTAATTTTCAAACTCTAAACTACATACCTTAGGTTCTGTTTCCTAATTAATATACCCTGAATACTACATAAATTTATGTAAATTTACAAATGAAAAAAAAAAAACAAATTTACCTCTTCATTGATGCCGCCGACAATGTGAGCAACGCCATTGAGTCGGTACAAGCACCCTTCATCCGTCATGGTCCCACTTGAAGAGGTTGCTCCAAAAAAACTCAAACTATCTCCAACTTCTTCTCTCTACCTTCTCACTACCTTTCTCTCTCTACCAAACTTTCAAAATTTTTCAAATGAATAATCCACTACTGCCTCAAGCGGATTTTATACACATGCTATTAGGGGTGTTCGCGGTGCAGTTTGGATCGATTTTGAGTCAAAAACTCATCCGACCCGAACACTTAATTTTACTTGCGGTATGGTTTGGATTGGATGATTTTAAAAAAAAATTCGATCCAATCTGATCCAATTTCAAGCGGTTTGGATTGGATTGGATTTACGATTTTGTAAATTTAAAAAATTAAATATATATAACAAGTCTCAACATCAAATTTTAGATAACCAACAATAACCTAACAAGTCTCAACAATATCTTAAAAACCAACGATAACATAACAATAGAAATAAAATTATAGGTTAGTTAAAATAAATAAATAAATCACATTTTGAACATAAAATATTTATTAAATAATAATAATGCATGAATAATATAAAAAGATATAACAAATTAAACATGTTATAAGTATGATTATAAATATAATAATAAAATAATAGTATTATAGCACATTGTGTGGTTTGGATTGGATTGGATCGGTTATGAAAAGTATATCCGAAATCCGATCTGATCCAGTGGTTTGCAAGAAATAGAACCCAATCAAATCCAAATTAGTGCGATCTTAATCGGTTTTCAGTTTGAATTTGATTGGATGAGCGGTTTAATTTGAATCAGTTAAATTTGAACAACCTACATGCCATCTTCGAAGAAGCCGCTAGAGAGTGCTGCGGTTTTTTCACACACCATTCTATTCATAAACCGCTATAGGATGTAGAGGTTTCTGCATTCACACTATTAAACATAAACTGCGACAAAGTGTAGCAGTTTACGTGCAACCTGATCTGTAGGAGGGTGTTCGAAAAGTATATCCGAAATCCAATCCGATCCGATCTAACAGTTTGTAAAAAATAGAATCCAATCAAATCTAAATTAGTGCGATTTTAATCGATTTTTGGTTTGAATTTAATTGGATGAGCAGTTTAATTTGAATCAGTTTGAATTTAAACACTCCTACATGCCATCTTCAAAAAAACTGCTAAAAAGTGCCGCAGTTTCTTCATGTACCAATCTATTCATAAACCGTTATAGAATATAACGATTTCTGCATTCACATTATTCGACATAAACCACAACAAAATATAACAATTTACGTGTAACCTAATCTGTAGAAGGACATCACAGTTTATATATAATTATGAGAGATACATTTGTATCTGCATATCTCAAAAGTGATAGTCTGATAATATATTTTTTTAAATAATTTAAATGCGTAAATTGCTTTAAAGATTATTTGAACACTTCTTTTTTTCCATAGTCGTTTATTATAAAAAAGAAATTACTGAATATGGTTTTTGACAGAAAAATCAGCGCGTGGTCATAAAATATATTCTATTAAATAATTAACTTTAATTAGTACGGTAAAAATTATTCTTTTTTATTGTGCGTATGTGGTATGCACTTGTATATACATATTGGTATATATTTTTGTCTGGAGTAGTGCCGTAATGGCAAACCTAACCATTTAATTAATAATCAATTAATCATCATTAACAGGCCAGGTATCATTATTGTATCTATCTTCCTAAGAAGTCAGAAACAACTTAACCTAACTTACCAAACGAGAAGAGAGGGTGCGTAGCTATTAACAATTTGGCATATTGACCTACTAACAACTATGAATATTCTAGACTAATTAACATCTTCTAAGTATTAAGAGTTAAGACACATACTTTTTCATTCTAAAGTGCTTTTCCCCCTCAAGAGCAACCCTTTTTCCTATTATATATATTTTAAGAAAAGTAGGTTAATTTGAAATAGATATTATTATTTATATTATATTTTTTATTGACTTAAATTTTAAGATAAATAATTTTATAATATAATATTAAAGTTTTGTATTCGAAATATTTAGAATTTGATTTTTGATAAATTCCAAAAATAAAAAAATAGCATGAGACAAATAAAAAAAATTATACAAGAATTAAACAAATTTAAAAAAAATTCTATTTAAAAAAATGTTAAGGATCAAAATAATCATTCATATTACCTTCTTTTGTTAACTTAAATTTAAAAAAAATAGTTTCATAACATAGTATTAAAATCATGTATCTATAAAATTTAGGATTTGATCCTTTGTAAATTCTAAAAAAAATAGTATAAAGCAAATAAAAGTAAAAAAAGAAGACTTATACAAAGAATAATTAAACTAATCTAAAAAGAGACTCTTATTTAAGAGAATACATTAAGAATATAATCATTTATATTATCTCATTTTACAAACTTAAACTAAAAAAAAAAAGGTATCATAACCATTTTTTTAGAACATAATCAAACGTTAATCTCCTATTTGATGAAGTTACCTTCAAAATCAGAACCTAGTCTTTTTGTGAGAAGCCATAATATATACTAGTACATAACACTTTCATTCATTTTTAACAAATTTTATATTTTATTATAAAACATAATTTTTTTATTTAAATATGAAAAATATATCATTTTAATTGCTATATATATTGAATTTTGAAAATTTATATAAGCATATATTTATATATGATTTAATTACAAAATACTAATTAGTTTTCTTAAATTGCACAAAATTTTATTTACTTAATTTAATTATCTAACGATTTATCTATTTAATTTACTTACTAAATTAATAAAAGTTCAGGAAAAATAATATAATACAATAGTATAGTATAAAAGTGCTCAGCCATAAATTAAGATCACACGATAGTGAATGTATATGTTGATGTGATTCAATGAAGCATCCTGGCTTCTTCACTAATAATAATAATTGTGTGTCATTCTCAAAAAGCTCTCATCAATGTAGACATAACATGAATGGTGTGGGTCACGAGACTACTCAAATTGGAGAGGTACCTAACTTTTTGAAGACTAATCACATCAGATATTAATTCTTTCGTAGGGATGTTGGTTTTGGTTTGCTAATACTCACCATGAAGTTTCAATATCAATCAAATTTTACTAATTTATGAAATAGTAGGAAGAATCACATTTCGTGTATATATTTCAATTTCGTAAGCTTAGACGGCGAAAACAATTTAAGTAAAAAATGTGTTATATTGAAAATAAATTTTCTTTCCACAAGAAATGTAAGATACTTGTCATGCTAGCCAGTGATGATGTTGATATAGAAAAAAATAAAGGAATATTCAACATACAGTGGTAATATATAGGTTTTTTCCACAAATAATTTTTACTGTAATGTAATTGTAATCTTTTTAATTGTATGTTAGAATAATTCTTTCTGAATAAGAGTCTTAGGATAAAAAAAAAAATGTTAAAATTATTTGAAGAATATTCTCAACATTTTATCGTCACACATTGGCAAAAACGAATACGTTCTTTCAACTTTTTATTTTAATTTCATTTGTTTTTCTTTTTTTTTCCATGTAGCCTTTAATTTTGAAATTTTGTAAAGTTAAATTTGTCTACATATATTTCATTTTTTTTCAAATACTATTTCTTTTTGTTTTTTATATTTATATTGATATATTTTTTTACTTGTCAATTCATAATCTTTGATAATTAATTATTGCTATCGACAAATTGCCAAAATAAAAAAAAAATCAATAGAATAGTATGTGTAGCTAATTTGTTTATGCCACGGTTTTTTTCCTTTAATTTCGCTGAGAATTCATGTTGCTGAAAAATATAAATTTATTCTTAATTTTACACGTTTTAAGTGCGAAATTGCATTTGACTAATTACTAACGACTTTCAGGATGTCCATATTATTCTTAGAATTTAGCTAATATGTGTTTTAATTAAAAATTTTAAATATTTTTATATAATAGATATACAATAATTATATTAAAAATAAAATTTTATACAATTTTTTATAATAATATTTTTAAGAAAAATTTTTAAAAATGAATAATTTTTAATATTTTTTGTTATTATTTAGTTAGTATAAATATTAAATTGTTTTTTTAATAAAAAATTTTTATTAATTTATGTATATAAATTTTAAAAAATATAAATATAATTTATATTAATTTTTTATATATAAAATTCTATTAAATATAAATATAAATATAAATTATTATTAATTAAATATTAATTAAAAATAATAATATTTATTGATTATATAATATTATTTATTTTTTAATTAATAATTTTAAGATATATTTTTAGAATATATGATAGTTAAATCCTCCTCTTTAATTCGGCATGAATTTAATGTGGCGAATGATGAGGTGTTTGTGAATAGATATTCTTATATGTATGCGGACCAAAGAAAATTAAAGAATAGAACATATATCAAAAAGTTGCAGGACCTATCACATTCGATAAAATAAAAATCTTTGTCAATGTGACATATGTAGCACTTATCAACTCAAAAAAGTGTAGCGTCATTTATGTCATTATATATATATATATATAAAATAAAACTTTAATTAAGTAAATCTATATTAATCACATCTTAAACTATGGGAGCCAATTGCAATTCATCAATCCAAAGGTACGACTAACGACTTTATGCTTGCTTTTATCTGCACGATTTATTAACTATATCCAGCGGCAAATTTATTAACTTTAAAAATTTTAGTTTTTTTATTGAAAAATATTAATTCAATTCGTTGTTGTATGAGTTAATACTTTAAATAAATTTTGAAATTTGTTTTCAATTCAATTTAGTCTTTAAATTTTTAATTAACTCAAATTGCATTTTAAAATTTTAAGGCATAATTTAAGTTGGTTTTTTTTGTCTATTTTTATCATAAAAAAATGATGTGATATGATTAAACGACATTATTTTGCTATTTGCACATAAACAGCATTATTTTAATTACTCCTCTTCTTTCTTATTTTCAATTTGATCAGTAAATCTTCTCTTTCTCATCTTTCCTTCTCTTTTCACCTTAAAATAAATAAGATAACTTATTGATCTATCTATAATAAACTTAAACTTATGCTACTTTGATACCGAAATGGTTTAATTCCTATTGGATATTTTGGTAATCCTTCCGTAATAGATGTGCCATTTATTTTACAACAACAACACATGATCCATTGATTCCAATAACCTCCTTTTCTTTGATGAAATAGCACTGTCACCCTTTTACAATGCTGCTGTTGGAGTTTTCGTATCAGTGACTCTAGGTTTTGTTGAGTTGAATCCCATTTTGGCCCCTGAAATTTTTGAGGGGCCTAAATTTGGACCCCAAAATTTATAGTTACCCAATTAAAACCTTCAAATATTGAATCGTGACTCACGTTTTCCCTTGTCGATAGTTCTGTTAACGGAACGCTGATGTGGCACGTTAAGTCGCCAGCGTGTGTATCCATGTGTCATACAGCTTGCCAGGGTGGATTCTTGATGAGTGAATGATGTGGCTAAGTTTGAATCAACTCAATTTAACCCCTCCATAGATGATAAAACCCTAATTTGCAGCCCTCCTTTCCGAATACGGTGAAGACTGTGCTGGAGAAATGATGAGTTCTCAGGAACCCATGAGAACGTGATCGTGTAGAACTCACTGCAGCTTGGCTTCCTGACATCCCCATCTCCATCCCCAACCTTCCCCTTTTCCTTCTCCTTCCCCATCCCTATCCCCATCCCCATCCCCATCCCCTTCTCATTCTCCTTCTCCTTCTCCTTCCCCTTCATCTTCTAATTAAACGGGTCATGCAAGTAGCTTCATGCCAAAGCATCCAACTCGTCTATCTCAGACCGAAAAATCCTTTCAAAATTTTTTACTATCAACGACCACCACTGCAAACAAAAAGAAATGGCAAATTTAATAACAAAATCCCTGAAATCAATAAAATTCCGAACACTACTCTTTTCACTCTCATCATCGCTCTCACACTGTCCGCTGCTCAACCTCCGTCGCGCAGCACCAATAATCACCCGCCTCTGACTCTTCCTCCTCTTCCGTCTTCACCTTCTCATCTAGCAACGACAACAACAACAGCCAAAACATATATGTGAAAGGAAAAGGAAAATGTTGGAGAAAGCAGAAGGAGAAGGGAAAGGGGGAGGGAAAGGGGAAGGTTGGAAAAGTAGAAGAGGAAGGAAAGGAGAAGGAGTTGGGGATGGGGAAGGGGAAGGGAAAGGGGTTGGGGATGGGGATGGGGAAGGGAAAAGGGAAAGTTAGGGATAGGGATGTGAATGGAACAGATTGAGAATTGGGGGAGGGGGGTGGTTCTACGCTAAGGAAAAGGAGAAGGGGTTGGGGATGGGAAGGTGAAGGGGAAGGGAAAGGGGACGAGGATGGGGATGGGGAAGGAGGGCTGCAAATTAGGATTTTATCATCTATGGAGGGGTTAAATTGAGTTAATTCAAATTTTGCCACATCATTCACTCATCACACATCCACGCTGGCGACTTAACGTGCCACATCAGCGTTCCGTTAACAGAACTATCGACAAGGGCAAACGTGAATCACGATTCAATATTTGAGGGTTTTAATTGGGTAACTATAAATTTTGGGGTCCAAATTTAGGCTCCTCGAAAATTTCAGGGGCCAAAATGGGATTCACAAAAATTACGCTTTTGAAGTTTCTCCTATGGCAACGCAGCATCATGACACCATGTGTACCATCATCATCATCACATCATGATTTAGAGGATCATAAAATATGGTACAAGCAATAACAACCTTCAAGAACTCTCTCACTTTCAGATTCTCTTAGATAATGCATCCCTGACTCCCAACGACAAATGTGTCTAGGGATATGCTAGCAATAGCAGTTGCTGTTGTCGCTGTCGCTGCTAACACTGGCAACTTTTTTTAGTGTATTTCTCAGATGAAAAACGGTGGTGACTATGTTATGTTTAGAGTGATCACAACCTCATTTATCTTAGGGAGAGAAGAAGGAAAGGAAGACAAAGGAAGAGGAGGGAGAATTTATTGATCAAATTGAGGAGGAAGAAGAAAAAAAAAGAGAATATTAAAATGACGTTGTTTAAGCTCAAATAACAAAATGACATCGTTTAATCGTGCTACGTCATTTTTTCAGATATGAAATTAATAGATAAAAAGACCAATTTAAATCACGCCTTAAAATTTTAAGATACAATTTAAATCAATTAACATAACATATACGTGATTACATAAATCCTAACTTATTCTTAGCTTTCTTTTTTTTTAATTATAAACTATATTCTTATTTACTTTGTAAACTTACTTTCATAGAAGTAATTGTTTATTATTATTACTAAAAATAAATAAACACACTTGACATGCTAAAAGAATTTATTATATTTATGATATTTTTATATCTATAGTGAAGAATATGTTTTTAATCGGTTTATATATCAACCAAGGATAATAATAATCATCAATAATTAAGAGTAATTATATGGATATAGTCTAGTAGTGACTCATTATTTAATCACTTATTTTAAACATAAAAAGTATTTTGTATAAAAAATTTATATTTATATTTACAAAAATTTTATATAAAAAATATATAATTTAAATTTATATTTACAAAAATTTTATATACATAAAATTAATAAATTTATATTTATATTCTTTAAAATTTATATACATAAATTAATAAAATTTATTTATTAAAATAATTTAATATTTATACTAATCAAATAATAATAAAAAATATTAAATATTACTGGCCTCAATAATTTCTCAAACAGAAAAGTCGATAGAATGCAGCAAGCATGCATATTTTCTGATATAAAAAAGTAAATAATAAAGAACCACCAAATGACCACCGCCAAATCAATAAAATAATTAAAATATTCAAGAATGATCTACTGGATGGATCAAATTCTATTATTTATAATTTGTTGTGTTGTATAGAATTAAGAATTACTTACATCATGAATAAATAAATAGAAAATTAAATAGAACGCGATGCAGGACAAACCGGCCATTAATTTTGAGCCAAAGAAGGAAAAACGAACATCATAGGTTAGTGGATGCATGAATGCTATGTTCGTAGGGACCCACACTTTCTAGCTTTAAAACATTTTTTTTTGTGTGTTCTCCCAATGATGAATATATTAATTGTTTGAATTTTTTATTGAAAATATATAAAAATTAAAGTTAGTCATAATATTAAATGAGAAAAAAAAGAGAAAAAATTTACAAACTTTCTAGCTATTTTTATATTTTCAAAGAGTGTTTTCAAATTTTCCGTTTTAAAATTTCTTTTTTCTTGTGACTTTTTAATTTTTTTGGTGACTAAAAAAAATAATTTTATGTTTTACATCCATGAAATTCATTTAACACGACTTACATTTGCTCACACAAATTAAAGTTTGACGGCAATAAACAATAAAATTGGTAGATTTTCCTTTGGCACCATGTTAGTGTGGCTCCTATTCGTTTAGCATATGAATAATAATTTTTTTAAGAGAAAAATATCAAAACGGCCCTGACAATAATATAAAAAGACAACGAGGTCTCTAGAAAAAAAAACCCTTATTCGAATCCTATTTTTTAATTCCGTTAGACAAATTAGTCTTTTCATTAATAATTTGTCTTTAGAATTGATTCACCATGTCTACGTGGCACGTTAAGTTAATGACGTGACAGTTAAATGCCAACTTGAATTGGTAGATTAATGGGTCATCCAATCTGACCCCTAACAATTCCATTTAAGATAAACAAATTTCATACGTACTGACAAAGAACTCCTCTTCTACTCTCCAGAATTACAAAAAAATTCTAATGCTCTCCCTTTCAAAATTCGTTGAAGACGCTTGACTTGGAGGAAGACGTTGATCCCGACGGAGCTATTGACGACGCCGTGACGGAGAATTGTATAGTTGAGAGGTAAGCTTTGTTACTCACTCTCTCTGTCATTGCATGTATATGATCAAGTTGAAGGTGGTTTTATTCACAATCTCTGTCATTGAACATGTTTTGAAACCTATGATTTGGAATATTGTTTATATTCAAATTTTGCATGAAGGGTTGAATTAGAACATGACTTAGGATTCAATAACAACAAATATGCTCTGTATATTTTGACTGAAAAGCTTATGTATTTACAAAAGAAAATCGTTCAGTGCTCCTGCTCCCTCTGAATTTTCAATGGATTCACTTGTGTTGTCAACTGGTGTAAGCTACAAGTAATGTGATTAGAGGCTGCTAAAAATTGTGTGTTTTGAGTTGGGATCCTGAATTTGTGTCCCGCTAACACTTAGTAGTTCCTTAAATTGACCATCAATATTTAACAACCCAGGGTCATAGCTACTGCATATAGCACATGAAATCAAGAAGTAACTTTTAGTTGGTTACTTTCCGATCAAACTCTTTTCTTGCATTATTATTTGAAAGTTAAATCTAATATTCATTTTCAGCCACATAGAAGACTGTTAAGTGTAAAACATTGTTGAAAACTAAATTATTACTGAATTTGTAGCTCTAGCTCTAGCTCTGTGATTTTCAAGAATTTATATGTAGATGTAACATAATATAGATAAATTGAATTTGAAAAAATTATAGAAGAGCATAAAAATATGTCATCAGGGTCCTACATATATATCATGTAGTAATAAGCCACTACTACCTATATCTTCTAACCTAAAGGTGTGACTTCACTTTAACCTGAACAATTTTTAAATGATAAAAGTGCAAAACATACCTCCATAATATAGTTATATCATGTCATGGATCATTATTCCAACCTATTCTTCACAATTCACAAAACAGGAAACAGATTCTAGATATTAAGCTATAGCCAAATAGTATGTGTACTTAATCACTAATTGAATTGTTGAATAAAAATAGCAATATATACATATGGATACTTTTTGGAAAAGAAATTCAAAGTCAAGCACAGAACCAAAGTTTGCTTAAGTTGATGTGACATGGAGATTGGAAATAGTATGTTGGTACGAGAATTGGGATATCATGAGTTTGTTATTGTTGCTGAATTTGTCTATTTATTACCTATTGTTATTGTTGTTGAATTTGTCTTTTATTGCTGCTGCAGATGTCTAACTTTGCAGTACCCGTGTTTTACCATGGTGGGAGACTTGGAAAGGATAGTAATGGGGTGTTGAAGTATTTGGATGGAAAGATACATAAATTTTTTTCAATGGACTCAAATTTAGTGAACTTTTTTGATCTAGAAGAACTACTAAAGAGTTTAGGATATGCTGATTATGCTGTAATGTACTGGTTAGAACCCACAATTCGAAATTTAGAATTTGGTCTGCATGTGATTAAGGGAGATTCTGAGATAAATGATTTGAGAAACAATTTATTGGCGAATGACTGTTTAGAATTTAATTTATACTTTGAACACCCAGTTGGTGAGCCTTGCTATGTTAATGAGGATTTAGGGCAGGCTGCCACTCAAGTTAAGGATTCTTCCTCCTCATCCTCATCTGATGAAGATGATGGAAGTTCAGAGGATGAGGCATACAATCCTCCTTCAGATGTATATGATGAGAGTAGTGACACTGATAGTGACGAAGACAGAACGAAGCTGAGGACACATACTAATAAGAAGGCTGCTGATAGTGACGAAGACAGAACGAAGCCTCGCCCAATGTAGATTTTGGTGAAGAGATTGATTTATCTCAATCTGCACCTCCTAATGATGGACCTGTGAGTATAGGATTGTATTTGGTGGCTTTTGTCTCACTCATTTTTTGTGCTGAAATGGTTCTTCTTTCTTGTGCAGGCAACACAGCAAATTCCTGAACCTCCTGTTGGGTTTCGAATGAAGCAAACCATTGTGAGGCCACCAATACCACCCACTCAAAACCATTTAGAGCCATTTGGACCAACTACCTCAGGGACATCTGACAGCTTGTTTACCTTCATGCCAACACCTGGTTTTAGGCCTCCAACTAACACTTGAGGAGATTCATTAATGGATTAAAAACACCAAGTGAAGACTCATGTATTTTGTTGGTCTATAAGTGAAGAGTCATATGTATCTTATGAACTCAATTAATTATCTTTTGGTTTCCTAATAGTTGTAAATGAATTTGTTGGTATATAAGTTAGACAACCGGCAATTTAAAGACATTATTTTGCTATTGCACAGTACAAACAATCATACTTTGGTGTTAAGTTTATTATAATACATTATGTTGCTATTTTGGATTGTGTTTATAATTTCATCTTTATTATCATATAGCACATATGAAAATCATATTGTACAGACTTTTTTTAATTTGATGAAACATATATTTAGTTTACAATCATTGCATACTCAGATTTTTATATCTTCATCCATTAAAATATGTGATTCCACATTTGTAATATAATATAATTTTTTTCAATACAATATCATCTCAGATTAAAGTGATAGCAAATTCATTAACATAAAACATAATATTACACAGATTCAGTTACATCTTGAAAGCATTACAACGCAACATAATTATCACAAAATGTCACAGCTAAGATTGTGACAATCACTTAAGACATGTCCTAAAGAATACAGCAATTATGATACTAATTATGCCCAAAATTATAAGCCTAAAACATCTGAAGTAATATCTACCACCTTGAGATCCAATTTTGTTTTGATTTTTCAAATTCAATTCCATCTCTAGCTCCTTCATTCTATGTTCTACCTCCTTCAATCTCCTTTCCATTAAAATAGCATTGTTAGAAGTAATGTCCTCATCCATATTTTCGTGAACCAATACATCTAGCCACTTGAAATACTTGCAATGTGGGATTGGTGCCTGGAAATAAAAAAATTTTATTGTTAAAAAAAACTAAAATTACATAAATCTTTCAAATTTAAGAAATATACAAAAAAATCAATACTTACATTATAATTAGAGCATCCCAAGAAGAACCTATCCGGATTAAGTTCTGTGCAAGATTAGAATAGAATTGCATAGGACCCACAATGACATTTTGGAGATATAAATTTTTTCTTTTTTGATTGCCCAACTCTTCCAGAAGAAAAGGTGCAGCACTTACTCTCTTCGCCAACACTATAACCACGCATGTTGCGACTCTTAGTTTTCGAATAATGATCTTCATGGCTCATGGTGGTAGACAGTTAGGATTCTACACAAGAAGGAAGGAGTAAGAGGCGTTTAGCGTTCATCATGTTCTGTGAAGTGCAGATAAAACACGAAATTATATTTTCAAAAAATTGTCAGAAACCGGGTTGGGTGATTCATTAATATGCCAATCCATGCTGGCACTTATCGGACACATCACCATCTTAACTTACCACGTATTCACGTTCCATTAACTCCAAAAATAAATTATTGATGTAGGGGCTAATTTGTCTAACAAAACAAATTTCAGAGGCCGGAATGTAGTTTTTTTTTCTAAAAACCTCATTGTCTTTCGCAAAAATTGTCAGAACCGAACCGGATATTCACTCTTCTTTTAATGTATACATATTTGTTTATTGTTTATTTTATGCATTCCATCATCAAGAAATTCCTTTATTATAGAATAAAATGAATATTTAGGTACAATTCTCTTGATATAAAATTAATGAAAAAAAACTATTAAATAATTTATTTAAATATATTAAATTATTTAATAATTTTTAACTAATAACTCTACATAAAAATTTCTGCAAGTGACTCTTCCTTATAGAATAAAGGAACTTTAAGTAGATAATCGAACAAAATGGCAACACATACATACACACTTATACAATACCTAACATGTGTCACCTAACAAGGACAAATTTCATGTCCTAGATGAACGAAATCTATCTCATGGAGCTTAGCTTCCACCATTAAATTAGACCATACTCCGCTCTTCACTCTTCAATACGGTATTCTACTTCTAGTTACTTATTAGAGCTATGGCCTCTCTTCCTTGTAACTATTAGGGCGAAGAAAAGGAATTCAAATTAAGAGGGTGTATGGAAATTAATTTCTGTTGTCTAATAACTTAACTGTTGAAAAAATAAATTAAGTGGTTAAAAGTAAAAGGAAAACAAACCAATATTTATGCCTCCCACATTGCTACTTCATTTTTTCATTTTGTATTTTTAATGAAAATTTTGAGTAAAATATCAATTTTAACCATAAACCTTTCAAATGCTATTAGAAATTTAACCATGAATGAAAGAAATAAAATTTGTACTCACGAAAGAAAATTTTTATATGAAAAAAAATAATTTCAAACGTTAATTTTATTCATGTATGTTAAGTATTTTCAACTAGTGTATTAATAGATACTAATTAATTTATTTTTTCATTTAAATATTTGCAATAATAACAAATATAATATTAGTTAAGATCAGATGATAATTATTTCAAGATCAAACTAGAATGTTGTTCGGTGGGGCGGTTACCGGACAACTCGGGTGAATGCTTGAGGGGGCGAAAACGTTTCTGTCGTAGTCGTGCTAGGTTTGGATCTGCCGGGTAGCCGAGCTCTTGTTGAGGAAAAAGAGGGGGTGCCACCTGTAAAATACACTCCAACGCTCTAGTCAGCTAGTGTGCAGGTGGGGAATTGGTTAGGTGGAAAGTGTGACGTACCTCGGGGGAGGGTAGGACCCTTCCCTTATATACTATGTCAGGTGTGGGCCCCAAGAGGGCAGAGCCCACCTTCTTCGAAGCTTCCTTGCACAGCTGTGGCGGCCAGCTGTCCCAAACGGATGCGCGGGTCGGACAGGTTCGGGTCACCGGTCCGTTGAGGTCGGGTGGTGATCGGGTCGGGTAGGCCCAAGTTTTTTCTTGGGCCAGGCCGTAACAGTGCCCCCGACGCGTGAGCAACAGCCGCGTGGGCTGTTGGTGACGCGACGCTCCTGGCCTCTTGTGTTGTCGCTAATTCGGACGTCCGTGGGGAGGACGTGCCCTTTTTCACGCGTGCCTGTTTGTTGCTGGGGCGATTGGTTACTGCCTCATTTTTCGTGTTGAGCATTAAATGTTCATAATGGGTTTGAAACCCTTTATGCAAAGACTGATATGCCCTTCGAATTTCGCGCTCCCTTTGATGGTGGTTTTAAAACTGTTTAGTAGCACCTTTTGGGGTTTATTTGGCGATCATCTCCTCTGATTCTAGTTCTGTCGTCCTCCATCTCCTTCTTCCTTATTGATCCCAGGGCGTTTGTTGCTGCTTTCTTTCCAGATTTCTGTCATCAACACAGGTAATTTCCTTTATCTTTTGTCATTTTTTGCTTCTGCCATTACTTCTTTTCGTGCATGTATGTTTATCTTGCATGATGGTTGATCTTAGGTCCTAGGGGGGGTTGCCATTCTTAGTGTGACTTTGTTTGGACCTTTAACTTTTAATCATGTTTAGCCTTAGTTAGGGAGTAGTGTGGGGGTAGCTTCTGTATTCGTTCCGAGCACCCGACCTCTTAGACTGACTGGATGGTCCCCCCATGTAGGTATGGCTCGCACCTCCTCCCGGGCTTCCCCTTCTCCCGCGGCGTATGACCCCTACGCCTGGGTTGTTTCTGATGTAAAGGACTCTCCCAACCAAATGGGCGAGGAGGAGCTCACCGAGTTCCGTCAGAATAAGTACTTGTGCGGAGGGACAGACGAGGAGGCCAATTACGACGTCTTCGTCCCGGCTCCTCATGAGCGCTTGTACGAGCTTAATTTCCACGCCCCCCGAGTTGCCGACTGGATTTGGTTCTACAAATCCATGTTTACTCAAGTGGGAGTCCGTATTCCATTTTCCGCCTTCCAGATGGCGCTTCTAGGTCGGATTTTCGTGGCGCCGTCGCAATTGCATCCGAACAGCTGGGCTTCAATCCGCTGTTTCGAGATGGTTTGTGAGTATCTCGAGCTGCCGGTGTCTGTAGATGTTTTTCTTTTCTTTTTCAATCTTACAAATCCTTCAAAGGAAGGGAAACATAAGAAGGGGTTCATGTCTTTCCGGTCTGCCCAAGGTCGGAGGATTTTTGGTCTGTTTGAGGACTCCTACCATGGATTTAAGGATAAATATTTCAAGGTCCGTCCAGTCAAAGGTCGTCATCCCTTTTGGTTGTCGTTGGAGGGGGTGCGCCTCATCCCGACCTATTGGAGCTTCGGGGCGTGGTCCAACGCCTTTGTTAAAGTGTCCTATAATGGCATGGTTGCGGTGGACAGGAGGATTGCCGACGTGTTGTTGGCAATCTTTGGGAGGAATCATGTGAATCCTCACTTACTCATGGGTGATCGGGAGGCCGGTCGAAACTATATTTGTGAGGAATCTTTGCTTGCTTTGTCTCTTAACATCTTGCTTTTCCTAATAACTTATTGCGACTAACGGACTTCTTTTTCTTTTCACAGTGGGAATGTCTGCCGAGATAACGGGTCTCCCCAACTTGTTCCAAACCTTCCTATGCGCGAGTGACGACGAGGGGGGTAATGAGAAATCTGCTGCTGCCCCGGAGGACAAGGCCGCCTCCGAGCAAGGGGCTGCGGTTGACGAGACCGGCACCCCGGCTCAGGGTGCCTCGGTTCAGGTTGATAAGGTGGTTTACATTTCCCCCTTCCACGAGGTGGTCGGTACTGGGGGTTCGACGTCCAACCCTGATGCCGATGACGAGGTAGAGGAGGTTCCTAGCCTCAAAAGGAAGAGGAAAATGTCCAGCAGTCCTGAGGGGGTTCTTACTGTCATGGAGAAGAACTTCGACGCCGGAAACTTTATAGATTCTCAGCTGATTCCTGGTACTGAAGAGCATTTTCATGAATCATCCCTTGCCGGGCAAGCGAGGTGGATGTATCGTACCCTCTTGTGCGGCGCAGTGATAGCTCGAAAAGTCAAGTTCGAGCTGTCCGGGATGGAATCTCTTCGCAGGAGGTTGGAATCTGCTGGAAAGGCTAATAATGAGCTTAAACGTGAAGTTGAGACTCTCCGGGAGCAGCTGACCCAATCTAATGAGAAGCTTGACGCCGCCGAGAAGAAAGCTGCTGCTACCGAGAAGAAGGTCACTACCGCTGAGAAAAAGTTGGAAGAGTAGGACGCCACGGTTTCACGTCTTGTCGAGCGCGAAATGACTTTAGAGAGTCAGGTCGGCGCGGCACAAAAACGGGTGGCCGAGATGGAGAAGGAGAAGCAAGCTGTGGAGGCCGAGCTGGCAGCGTTAAAAACAAAGTACAAAGACGTCGTCAGGTCAAAATTGTTGCTCCTGATTTCGACACGTCGGCAATTGGTGTCTTCAAGGTGATCAAGGACGGGAAGATTGTTGACGTTCCCAAGAAGTGATTCCTCTTATTTTGTATGAAACCTTTGGTCGGCCATTTGCTTTGGCTTTTGTGAACAATTTGTTTTATTGGGTTTTTTGCCCGCTTTGTCAATTTATACTTTAGTTCGTCTGGTAACGTTGTCGTTTATGTTCACCGTTATTGGTTTGTAGTTGCCGTTTGTGAGGCCAAGTCGTGGCTTTGTAGTGTAGCCGTTTGCTGTCGTGGCGATTTATGGGCTACCGGGGTGATCAGTCCCGGGGCCGCGCATTGTTGCCGATTTGTGAGGAATTCGCTTGCGTAGTGGGTTGTCCGGAAAAAGTGAACGAGACAAAAGAACAAAATTTGCACAAGAAACAAAATTTACACAAGTATATCTTATTCGGTAATTGCGTAAAAGTACAATTCGGTGATGAAAAGTGCAATTCCGTGAGTGAAGTACTTAGCTTGATTGGTCGGCACGTCGCCTCATGCGCTATGAGTAGAATCTTCTCAGGTTGTTTGCGTTCCACGTTCTTGGGACTTCTTTGCCATCGAGCCTTTCTTACTTGAAAGCGCCTTTACCCATCACTTTTTTGATTCTATAGGGGCCTTCCCAGTTTGCCGCCAGCTTGCCTACTCCAGGGGTCGGTAAGCCGATGTCGTTACGCCTTAGGACGAGATCGTTTGGTTCGAACTCCCTTTTGAGCACTTTGGTGTTATAGCGCAGGGCCATTCTTTGCTTCAGCGCTGTTTCCGCCAAATGGGTCATTTCTCTGGCTTCATCTATTAGGTCCTTTTCCACGGCTTCCTCCACTCCTTTCAAAAGTAGTCACGGAACTCGGTTCTCTGATTTCCACGGGTATTACCGCATCTAACCCGTATGTCAGCCGGAAAGGGGTCTCCTTAGTGGAGGATTGCTCGGTTGTTCGGTAAGACCAGAGGACCGAGGCTAGCTCGTCGGCCCAAGCACCTTTTTTATTATCCAACCACTTCTTGAGCCCTAACAGGATAATCTTGTTCGCGGACTCCACCTGTCCGTTTGTTTGGGGGTGCTCTACCGAGGAGAACTTCTGTCTTATACCCAGGCCGGTGAGAAACTCCGTGAACTTCTTGTCGGTAAACTGTGTGCCGTTGTCCGAGATAACGACTTCTGGAATCCCGAATCGCGTTATCACCTGCCTCCACATGAATTTCCTGCAATTGGATGAGGATATGCTGGCCAGCGGCTCGGCCTCTATCCATTTGGTGTAGTAATCAATGGCGACTATGAGGTACTTGACTTGCCCAGGACCAACTGGGAAGGGCCCCAAGAGATCGACTCCCCATTGCGAGAATGGTCGAGAGGACGTTAGTAGGCTCAACTCGGAGGCCGGTGCCCTGTGGAAATTGGCGTTCTCTTGACACTTGGCGCATTTTCTGACGAATTCTTTAGAATCTGCCATCATCGACGGCCAATAGTATCCAGCTCGGATCAACTTTCTTGCTAAGGCTTTGCCCCCAATGTGATGTCCGCAGCAACCTTCGTGGACTTCCCTGAGGACGTAGCTCGTCTGGTCGGGGTGTAGGCATTTCAGTAGGGGATGGTTGAGTCCTTTCTTGAATAGCTGTCCCTGGATGATCGCGTACTTGGCCGCTTCCCTTCTTAGTTTCGCGGCATCCTTTTCGTCATCGGGGAGTTTGCTGTTTTCTAAGAAGTTGGTGATGGGGTCTATCCATGAGGGGCCAAGCCTTGATAGGTGTAGAGTGATCGCCGGCTCCCTCGTCATACCTTGGATAAGAGACCGGTTACCCTCTCCCGGCTTGGTGCTGGCCAGTTTTGATAGGAGATCTGCCCGTGTATTTCTTTCTCTGGGCACGTGGTGGATCGTGACTTCTTCGAACTTTTGGCTCAAATCCTTGACCTTTTCCAAGTATTTTTGCAATAATGCGTCTCTGGCTTGATAGCTCCCGTTTACCTGGGAGGTGACGACTTGTGAATCGCTGCATATTTCCAACCTCGTTGCTCCGACTTCCGCTGCTAGGGTTAAGCCCCCTATGAGGGCTTCGTATTCTGCTTGGTTGTTCAAAACGGGGAATTCGAACCTGATCGACTGCTCGTATACGACTCCAACCGGGCTTTCCAAGATGATTCCGGCGCCCCCAGAGGTCTGGTGGGAGGCTCCGTCTACGTGGAGCTTCCACCGTGTGCTCGCTTCTTCGGTTGGATCTCCCGTTACTTCCACTAAAAAATCTGCCATTGCTTGCGCCTTGATTGCTTGCCGGGGCTTGTACCGTATGTCATATTGGGAAAGTTCGATGGACCAAGTTATCATCCTTCCCGCCAGGTCGGGTTTTTGGAGTACTTGTCGGATCCCTTGGTCTGTTCTTACGACTATCCGGTGACTTTAGAAGTATTGTTTTAACCTCCGTGAAGAGGTCAAGAGTGCTAGAGCTAGTTTTTCCAGTTTGCTGTACCTTAATTCTGCCCCTTGTAAGGCTCTGCTCATGAAATAGACCGGTTGTTGAGCCCTCCCCTCTTCTCTTACCAGAACCCCGGCCAGAGCTTCTCCTGTTATGGCGAGGTAAAGGTACAGCGGCTCCCCGACCCTTGGTTTCCCGAGAACCGGGGGCGCCGCCAGGATTTCCTTGAAATGCCTAAAAGCTTCCCCGCACGCGGGCGTCCATTCAAACGCTATCCCTTTCTTCATGAGGTTAAAGAAAGGTAAGGCCTTTGCTGCCGATGCTCCGAGAAACCGGGATAGCGAGGTCAATCGTCCCGCCAATCTCTGGACGTCCTTGATACAACCCGGGCTCTTCATCTGGAGGATCGCTTGGCATTTCTCCGGGTTAGCTTCTACCCCTCTTTGGGTTATCATGAATCCTAGGAACTTTCCAGCTTCCATAGCGAAGGCACACTTGAGGGGATTGAGTCTCATGCCATGTTGTCGGAGAGAGGCGAATACATTTGCCAGGTCATTCAGAAGGTCGTCAGGTCGCGTTGTCTTTACGAGGATGTCGTCCACATAGACCTCTACAGTCTTGCCAATGAGGTTGTGGAATATCTTGTTCATCAGCCTCTGGTACGTTGCTCCTGCGTTTTTCAGCCCAAACGGCATCACCTTATAACAGAAGGTTCCTTCCGGCGTTATGAACGCCGTCTTGTCCTCGTCGAGACGGTGCATCGGTATCTGATTGTAGCCGGAGTAGGCGTCCATGAAGCTCAAATAGCGGTAGCCTGCCGCAGCGTCGACGAGTGCATCTATGTTGGGGAGGGGGAAACAATCTTTTGGGCATGCCTTGTTGAGGTCGGAGTAGTCTACGCACATTCTCCATTTGCCGCTGTGCTTCTTTACTAGAACTACATTCGAGAGCCACGTCGAGTAGTCTAGTTCTCGTATGAAACCTGCTTCTAAGAGGCTGGCCGTCTGCCTGGCCACCTCCTCTGCCCTCTCCCGCGACATCTTTTGTCTACGTTGGGCTACCGGGCGCGCATCCGATTTCACGGCCAGGTGATGTGACATAATTTCAGGATTTATGCCCGGCATGTCGGCCGGTGTCCAGGCAAATAGATCCCCATTGGCCCTGATCATCTCTACTAGGGGCTCCTTCAATTCATGTGGGAGGTTCCTGTTGACGAATGTGAACTTTTCCTCCGTGTCGCCGACCCTGAACCTTTCCAGGTCCCTTTCTGGTTCCGGCCTGGGCTTGCCGTCTACCCTGGCGTCTAGGTCTGCTAGGAACACCCCCGACGCTTCCTTGGATTTCTTCCTTAAAGACAGGCTGGCATTGTCGCACGCGACTGCCGTTTCCAGATCTCCCCTTATGGACCCTACGGACCCCTCGTCGGTAACAAACTTCATGACTAGAAGTTTCGTGTTGATTATCGCTTCAACATCATTGATCGTCTTTCTTCCCAAGATGATGTTGTAGGCTGTGGAATCTCGGAGAACCACGAACTCGGCCATTGCCGATCTCCGGCCCTGTGCCTGTCTCACAGAGATCGGCAGGGATATTACTCCGTCTAGCTTGATGAAGTGGTCGCCTAATCCGATGACCCCATGTTGGTGCGATGATAGGTCGGCGTCCCTTAATCCTAGAGCGTCAAACACATTGCGAAACATGATGTTCGAGTCTGCCCCCGTGTCGACGAGGATCCGTTCGACGAGGCCGGTTCCCACCCTGGCCGTGATGACCATAGGTGGGTTCTCGGGTGCCTCGTCGAACCATTGGTCTTCGGGGCCAAAGGAGACGCATGGGGGCCTCTTAGAACTTCGCATTGGGGCGGAAGAGACTGCTAGGATTTTGGCGTCTTTCTTGTGAGCCGACCTAGATCTCGGTGCGGAGTTTTTGGCGGTTACTACGTTTATCACCGTGAGACCGTGGTCTTTATCTTCTGGCTCTTGTCGCCGCTTTGCCGCTCAGGTCTTGGCCTCTTCGCTGTCTTGGTCGCGTTGGCGTCTCCTCGGCTCCCGTATGAGGTGGGAGAACTCAGCGAGTTTGCCATCTCTTATTGCTTGCTCTAATGCATCCCTCAGGTCAAAGCAGTCTTGTGTTTGATGTCCGTAGCCCTTGTGGTAGTCACAGTAGAGGCTCTTGTTTCCCCCCGTTCGGTCCTTGAGTGGTCGGGGCTTCGACAAGATCCCTCTCTCGGCTATTTGTTGGTAAACTTCCACAATGGGAAGAGTGAGTGGAGTGTAGTTGGTGAACTTCCCGATCCGGGAAAACGATCTGTGTGCCTTGGTCGGTCCTCCCTCCTTGGCTTGGTCTTTGTGTCTCTCCCCGTTACCCTGTTGCCTAGGTTGGTTGTAGCCGGAGTGCCGTTTATTGGCGGCCACGACCTGACTGACTTCTTCGTCATTTATGTATTCCTTAGCCACTGTTTGGATCTCGTGCATCGTCCAGACCGATTTCGTGGTAAGGTGTTTTCGAAAATCCTCGTTCAGGAGGCCGTTCGTCAGGCAAAGGCTGGCCACCGAGTCGGTTAGGCCGTCGATTTCCAAGCATTCATCATTAAAGCGATCCAGGTACTTTCTGGTCAGCTCCCCGGGTCTCTGGGTTATCCCGAGTAGGTTGATCGGGTGTTTTGCCTTTGCTATCCGCGTTGTGAACTGAGCCAAGAAGGCACGGCTGATGTCCGAAAATCCGTAGATGGATCCCTGCGGGAGGCCGTTAAACCATCGGATCGCGGGTCCGGCCAAGGTGACCGGGAAGGCCCGGCACCTCACCTCGTCACTTACTCCTTCCAGATTCATTCTAGCCTCGAAATCCGTGAGGTGTTCCAGTGGGTCTTGAGTTCCATCGTACCTTATGTCCGTTGGTTTGTCGAAGTGCTTCGGCAACCGGACCTCAAGGATGGACCGATGAAACGGGGTGGCGCCCATTATCACGGGTTGCCGCGTCCTCACAGGCCTTCCTTCCCCGCCTTCGCGATCTCGCCCCGTGTGGAACGTTTCCTTACCTCGGGAGTAGATGATTGTGTCGTTTCGTCTTCTCGGGATGGGAGAGTCTTCTCGGGTGCTTTCCGCTTCCGTTCTGGAAGCGGAGGCGTGCCGGGGGTGACTTCGGTATGAGTCCCTCTCCCGGCTCTCTGGGGACGGGGAGTAAGTAGGATCGGTGGTCCGTCGATCGTGCTCCTGATCAGCTAGTTGTCGTTCCAGATTCTGGACTCTGTGGCATAGCTCCTGCATTATTCGGGCATTGTCACCGCCAGTTCCTCCGAAAGGTCGCGTCTCTCGCGTCCTTGTTCGTGTTTCGATGTGTTGCCGGGGGGGACCTTCGCCGTCCTCCCGGTGATGCGACGGAGGCTGCCGCCTCTGTGCCGGCTGCTCGGCCTTGATCTCCAAGGCCCGGCACAACTTCCATAACGACAATGTCCCCACAGACGGCGCCAATGTTCGGTGGGGCGGTTACCGGACAACTCGGGTGAATGCTTGAGGGGGCGAAAACGTTTCTGTCGTGGTCGTGCTAGGTTTGGATCTGCCGGGTAGCCGAGCTCTTGTTGAGGAAAAAGAGGGGGTGCCACCTGCAAAAGACATTCCGACGCTCTAGTCAGCTAGTGTGCAGGTGGGGAATTGGTTAGGTGGAAAGTGTGACGTATCTCGAGGGAGGGTATGACCCTTCTCTTATATACTATGTCAGGTGTGGACCCCAAGAGGGCAGAGTCCACCTTCTTCGAAGCTTCCTTGCACAGCTGTGGCGGCCAGCTGTCCCAAACAGATGCGCGGGTCGGACAGGTTCGGGTCACCGGTCCGTTGAGGTCGGGTGGTGATCGGGTCGCGTAGGCCCAAGTTCTTTCTTGGGCCAGGCCGTAACAAATGTCATAGTCCTAAATATTGCTAAATATATCTTTTTTTTCTATAAATTATGTATGATGAAGAATATTTAAAAAAAAAATTATACACGAAATTTTTTTTACCTCCGTTATATATCTGCAGTAAAGACAATTCTTCATCCCATTATTATTATTATTATTATTATTATTATTATTATTATTATTATTATTATTATTATTATTATTATTATTATTATTACAACTTCAACTCAAAATAAAGAGAAAAACAAAAAATATAAAGATTGATCATTGATTAATTAAAATTTCTTTGATATTATCATTAAGAACAAATAATCAATCAAAATCAATCAAATTAAAACAAAATACAAAGAATTCTACATCAACAAAAAAATAAAGACTAAAAGATTAAACCGCTAAAAGATTAACCTTTGGTTTTATTTTTTTATTGAAGTCTAATTCATTCTGCTGTAGCCTGTACTCTTACGATACCAATTGGACTTTTTCGTGTTATTACAACAAAAAAGTGATGCATTTCATAAATACTATAACTTTATTCGGGGCCAATATATAAATATAAAGTATTTGACCAACAGTGAAAAAATAAGGGTGGACCATCTAATCATTCATCTTGATACATTAGACAATGATAATTCCAAAGTTATTAAATTGATAAAGTAAAAAAAAAATTAACCATTCTTATGATTCGCACATAATAAAAAATAAATTTAATAGTGATTATTAATTGGATAAAAAAAATTTAAAATAAAAAAGTTAATAAAATAATAAAATGAAGAGTTTATTACTTTTAAATTAAGATAGTGAAATATATATTGTATGAAAATTATAAAATTAATGATGATTAACTCTTTGTTTTGCCATTTTTCTAATTTTTTATTTAGAGGATTTAAATTTTGACTGATTAATTTATTATTTTATTATTTTATAAATTTCTTTAATTTTTCATTAAACTTTTGTCTTTCGTTTTTGGTAACATTGGGCCTATCCCCAAAAATATAACATTTGTACTTTAGAAAACAACTATAACGGCTATTTTTCTAACAAACCTAAAAGTACTAACCCTTAATAAGCCCAGAAAAAAAACCTAATTCTCTGATTGGAAAAAAGGCTAAATCTAGGGTTTGGGTTCTTGAACCAAAAAAAAAAAAAGCCTAATACTACTTCGGAGTTGTGTCTTAATTTATTCGATGTTGCTCGTTCTCACTAGTCACTCAACGCAACTCAACCGCCTCCCGCCGCCGCACGAAGGAGAAGCGCCAATAGCCACAACACAGTCAAGAATGGACTCCGACGAGGAACACGCGAAAACCCTAACGCCGACGGAGACGAAAGACAAGAAGCACAAGAAGAAGAAGAAGAAGAAGAAGAAAGACGAGCTCGTTAAGGCGAAGATTGAAGTTGTGCGTGAAGAACAGGACAAGATAGGACCATTCGTTGGGTATTTTCCTTCCGGATTCGATCCAATTAGCGATGGCGCCGCCGCGACGGGGTTTCATGTTTACAGGAACAGGAGGACGAAGAAGAGGATGCAGCTTGTGGTTGGTTCCCCTGCCTCCCCCGTCGAATACGTCGGAACTAGCTATGCCGGTGAGGCCGCCGCCGGGAACTCCTCCATGTATGCCATTGGTGTCTTTGATAAGGAAAAGGGAACGCTCAAGGTTGTTCCCGTTGCTGCCAACAAGGTAAAAGCTCGGGTTCTGTTCTCTTTTATTTCTGGTGTTTATTTTTTTATTTTATGTTCTATTTTTCAGGATTTTGCGATTTTGCATAGAAATAGATACTCAACGGAAACTATGATTTATTGTTTCTCCGTTTTTTCTCTTTTCGTTATAGAATTATGAATATGTAAAAGCTCTTTAATGTTTTTAGGGTTTAACTATCAAGGGTTGTACCGCACTGTTAAGGTTAGCTACTGAGGAAGTCTTTATAAAAAAAAGGTTCAAGTGTCCAATGCATATGTTATATGATAAAAATTTTAAATTTCTGCTATATTTTTTAACTTGGGTGTGTTGTTTGGAAAATGATGAATTTGAGGTGAATTTGCAAAGGTTTAGTTAACCTAGTTCGTAAAGTTCTATTATAAGTTGATTTTTTGATACTCTAATTTGGTGAACATTTGATTAATGGGTTGCATTACAAACATTAAAGTGGTGATTGTTGAGTGTTGGCCCTTGTTTTGATTGGTTTTATGTGGACATAATAAGTGTTTGTTGCTCATTGTGGTGTGTTGTTATGTAGATATTTAGATTGGAACCTAAAGTTAAAGCCTTGGATGCCGTTGACAAGGAGCCTGCTACCTCAACAGTGGAAGAGCTGACTCCCTTGGACTGGGCAGTGAAGCAGAGGCAGATTACTAATTTGTTTGGAACAAAGAAGGAAATAACAAAGGTATATTCTGGCTCATTGTTTACGAAACCCTTTTGTTATGTGCTAAACAACAATGTGGTCCTGAACTGCGCATAAAATCATGATATTTGTGTGATTTTGTAGATAAGTGATAGACAGAATAGTTTTTGAAATACTGATTTACTGATGTTTTGATATTGGAGTATTCTTTAGCTTTCTGATAGAGGGTAAAAATTTGTTTGAAAATCCATTCAAAGTTGTGCATTTCACTTTCAATTGTCTCTCTATTATGCCAGCTAATTCAGGTGTTTATTTAAAAATTGAAACATCCTCTTAGAGAAAATATTGTTGTCCTATTAATGTTTAACATCCTCTTAGAGATACTTGCTATTGTGAATAAAATTTGTATATTATCAAACATCTCTGCATTCAGCAAGGTGAATCTTTCTTGACTGTTTTGCATTGTGACTGTGAGAGTATGATACATGCTGCGTAAATTCTGAAATGCCACTGTTGAGCACTAATGTCAATGACGACATTTTCTGATTTTGTCTTTTGCTGGCGATAAATGAGGTTGAGTTAATGGATTTAAGTGGTTGAGTCTCCCAGACGTTGTCATTGAACTTGGTTTAACTGATTTTTATTGGCATTGCTGTACACTTGGAAATCATTTTGCAGACTAAAAAGAGGTTAGCTCTCACTCAAGATGATGATCCTGAATCACAAAAGAACCTGGATGTGAAGATGGAAAATGTTGATGTAAACAAATTGGCTCTTGAAGGTACTGAATCTCAAGTTGCCCGCAACATACCACCATGTAATCTTTCTGCAACCTCGCCGCAGGAGGCATATGTGTTGGATCAAATCATCCTTAAAGGAGAGTGGGGTTACCTTGAAGACATTTATTATATTTTGTTGAAGGAAGAAGAAGCTGACTTCAGTTCTTACCCAACTTTTGTTTCCAACAGGATTAATAAATTAAAGAATATTAAGGTATCAATACAAATAAAACCTCTTTACTTAAAAGCATAAGTTCAGCTTTGATTGGATTATTTCTTGATTTTTTTATTTATATTTAAAAAAATTGAAAAATAATTGCCCTTCCCGCCACCCTCCTGTTAAATTGTGTTATAAAGCTTGGGTTATAATTTGTTTTTGACAAATATATAAACAAATGCATACGTATACAGTTCGATCATTTGGAGCATTCTGCATTGGGAAAGTTGTTTTTCTGTATTTCGGATATGCAGAACTTGCTTTTTACTACGAAAGCACAAGAAAAAATTTCTGCAAATATAAGAATAATTTGACAACATATTTCTTTCACCAACATTCTACTGTACATAAGTTTTGGGATACCAGAAGCAATGTCTAAGAACATCACCTCTTCAAGGTGGTGAATTACGATTACCCAAATGTTACTGTGATAGATACTGGGCATGAACTTTAGGCTTATTTTATCCCAAATGGAAAAATCATATCCAGTTTCTAATTTATTCGTTTACAGGATGATTCAGAAAAGAGGAAACACTCGTGCATACTGTCATTCATCAGTCATCTTGTATCGTTCAAAGAACAGAACTCTTTCAGGGATAACTCCACCAAGAAGCGTCTGAAGATCCCCCACATTCTGCGTAATAGATTCTCGGCAATGTTTGGCAATACTTCTGGTTCTAATTCAAAATGGCTGTCTTCTGAGAAGATTAGTCTTCTCGTTTGTTATATCCTCGTGCTGACTCTTTTCTTTGACGAGTTCGAGACTGACTATTGTGATATAGCAAGGGATCTGAAGATGAGCCAACTGGTGGTGAAACAACACTATGAGCATTTGGGTTGCAAGGTTAAACGTAAGAACAATGCCAACCATGCCACACTTCCCGTCCCTCTTAAATTTCCTGGTGTGCGTCAGAAGAAGCGAAAACGTTAGATGGAGGATGGGTCGCTGTCCGAGTCCAGTTGGTCTGCTGTTCTCAGTGCTTGCAGATGTCAAAAGGTTGCTATCCATACTCAAAGGTTACTTAAAGTATTATATTATTCTGGGCTATTTGAACTATGTTTGCTGTTTTTAATTGTGAAAGAGGTGATTTTGAAGTTAGCATCACACATAGATATAGTGAAAACTTATCCTTGAAAGAGTAGAATCAAGATAAGCTAGATCAATTTTGGGGATTTCCGGTTTCCCTTTATGTCATGAATTCAAGCTTATAAGAACCTCTGTAATCTTATCATGCTTGGCAACTCTTATAACCAGTATTAACCACTCATGCTTATCTCATTGTGCGCACCAGCCCTCAGCTAAATGTTTATCTTGGATTTTAATTGACTAATACAGTAACCCTTATCCTAATTAGTGATTAATCCTCAAACAAGAACTAATGATGTGCGATTGTTTTGCTGCAATTTTTAGCTGGAGAATTAAGTTTAGTTACTGGTGGTGAAGTGAATCAAGCTAAGTCTAGTCTCACCAAGTTTAATTCGGTTCACTAAAAGTTTGGTTGCTGGATTATGCTTTGCACTGTACTGGGTTTTCTTCTCGCTTGTTTCTTTTAAATTTGTTTTTTTTTACGCTGTTAAAAGAAAATTCCATTTCCGTTTCCAGAATTAATGTCGTGAAATACAACTTGGTATAATTTTTTTTGGGAAGATTGTCTATTGTTTATGACAATTAAAATAAAAAGGAACAAATCAAATAATATCCCTATCGATTTACTTGATTGAAGCAACTATTCATATATAAAAAATTAAACCGCATATGATGGAAATGGTTGGGTACTCAACATTCTTAGAAGTAAAGAATGATGCCATATGATGAAACTAATAAATGGAAAAAAAAAAAAAGTGTTTCCCAATTCCTATTCTTTTACTTTAACGTGATTCTACCAACTAGAATAATGAAATTTAGAGCCTACCTCACAAATGCCTAGATTAGTTGTCCCAAGTCTAAGCTTAGACCAAATTATAATACCTTATTTAATTTTTTTCACTCAATTTTACGTTAAATACTTTTGCTTTTGAAAAAGAAAACTATGAAAATACTAGTTTTAAATTCATTAAAATAAACTTGGTAGACAGGTTGTATAACCTTTACTCCAGCTAAGAATAGTTAAATCTTCAAAACAGTAGAATTGCAATTCTAGGTAAGAATCATAATTAAGCAAGTTCAATGGCTCATTCTATAGACAATAGTGACCAAAATAGTGTCTCATAAACACACATAAAGATCGTCAAAATAGGACAAAAGTGTGATTATGTGCCCCTTAACTGGCACCAAAAGTGTTAGTGGCTCTTTTTTTTTACATTGACAACCACCATTATTGTCCCCATTTATTTATGAAAAAGATGAATAAGTAGTGCATATCATTTTCAACATTTCATAAAAAATGGGGCGTCCTATCACACATAATATAAACTAAAAGGTGTTGAAAATTAGGCTCAAGAAAATTGGATCAATCAATAACAGTGACGCCCCATTGCAATTTCCAATCTTGCACTTATATTTGTTAATCATAGTGCCACTGACATTTAGCTACTCATACTAGTTAAATATCAAAGTAATGTTAAAAGGTACTAAATATCCTTCTAAACATCTTTATTTTAAATACTAAATAACATATAATAGAAAATAGACACAATTAATGTCTCAAAATATTAATAGAGTATATACTAAAATTAATCCTTAATGAATTTTAGCGTAGACACTTCAGTCCTTAATAAATTTTTATTACATTGAACGTCTCAGAGAATTACTCCTATGAGACAAATTAATTCTTATATCAATTTTAATAAAAAAAATTAATATGTATTCGTCAAATAAATCGTTAACAAAATTTATTATAAAGGTACTAGATCCTCGATAATATTTTTATAAGACAAATTAGTCCTTCTTATAGAAGGAGTAATTCATCTCGAAAACATCTAAAATAATAAAAAATTATTGAGAATCAAAATGCTTGATTTAAAAATTTTTTGGAGAATAATTTAAGTATTTATCATATTAATATAATCAATTATTCTTCATTTACAAATTTTAACGGATAAAAGAATTTGGAGAAAATGAAAAAAATATTTAAGAAGACTTGTTAGTTGAGATAATATATTAAATAATTTCTTTAACTTATACTCAGCACATCTTATTCAAACTGCTTATGGTACTTATATTTCTATACTATAATGATAAGAATATGAAAATAGTTGATTACACAATTTTTTTTTTAGTTATTTACAAAGTTTCAATCTAAAACTTCTTAAATTATAAGTAATTTGTCACTTTAACTAATTCTATTTTTATCATATATATATATATATATATATATATATATATATATATATATTTAATAAATAAAAAAATAAATTAGTAGAAACATTAGTGCTCATTGATACACTAATAATAATAAGTCGGCAGCTTTTTTCTTCTATTTTTCTTGCTAATGATTGGTAAGGTGTCACGATTCACAACACTATTTACAAGTGATGATCATCTACTAAATTTGTTTGCACAGAATAAGATATAGCTTTCGGTTACACATGCATTGTTTGGTTTAGTACTTTCGGTTGAATAATGGCGTAGATTGTTTGTCGAACGCTTAGGTTTGATTGTAAAATAAACCAATTTGGATCTGATATCACAGTAATTGTCCCGTGATATAAAGCTTCGGGATAAATTGTGATTCAAAAATGTTATTTATATATTAAAATTAGTTATATATTAATATATAAATATATATTATTTAATTTATTTTTAATATGTATTTTATATTTTAATATATATTTTATATTAATAATTATTTTAATAATTAATTTTAATATATATCTAACATAGTTGACTATGATTAACTCCCTAAAATTTATTAAAATTACGCACAATATTGGTTTATTTAACAAATATACATTCATCGAAACATAATATAGAAAAGTAGTTGTAAAAAAGTCATTTTTAATCCATTAATGCAATCTCTCCATGCATAGAAAATTTGCAGTGGTAGAAGAACAAAAACAAAAATTCTTACAAACAGAAGAACAATCACAAAACTCTTTTGTTTTAGCGTTACTATAAAAGATGTTTTTGTCATTTCAATTAAATAAAATAAAATAAAATTAGAAAAATAATATAAAGCTGATGACAACACAAATTTTTTTTTATAATATTTTTCAGTTCGATAGATTAGAGATTAGTGAACTAATCAATTTAAAATGTTAACTAATAAATTATTATAGATACAAATGTATTTAAATTTTTAACACTTATTAACATTTATTTAAACAGATTAGTAGAGTATGTAAGTATGTAACTTAAAGTGGTTCGCATATAAGAATCTATTAGTTATGTTATTACCAATGAGTCTAAATGTATTGTTTAGACCCTATACAACTGGCCAGATATAAGAAAAAGTATAAAGAGCTAACATTAAACTAATAATTTAATATTAAAAAGAAAAAATATTTTAAAATAAAAAAATTGTAAAATAATAAAATAAAAAATTAATTATATATATATATATATATATATATATATATATCACGTGCGAGCCCGTAATCTGGCGCTTGTCCACTTTTGCTACATTATAATACATATTATAGGAAACAACGCATATAGTTAATTAACAATCCATAAACAAGATTCTTTCGTTATAATACATAATTACATACTTAACAATTGACATAGATGATTAAGAATCAATAACCTAAAATTCTTTTGTTAATATAAAAATATATTCTAAAATGAAACAAATTCATCATCATCAAGAATAAATTTAAAATAAATGTACCATTATCCATCTTGTTTTCTGGTTTTTTAAGATGAATTTTCAAACACTTAAAAGAATTAATTTATGAAACTGAAATAGATATATTCGACTATAATATAATATCAAAATATATTATTCAATCTAATATAGTAGAAATTATTTTATATATCAAAAAGGATGATTTTGTTGAATATTCGTGTTTGGAATGCTTTATAAAAATGTAGAAGTAGAAACACAGCTTCAACACGCATTCAGTGTATTATACGTAGAGATTCGCCACTTATCGAGCCAAGGATCACCACGCATCCTGCGTGTTAAAGGTGCCGGGATTCCTTGTTTGTTTCAACATCCCTTTTGCAAAGATTCACCGCCACGTTTCGAGCATGCATGCAACACGTACCCTGCGTATTGTAATAACAGAGAATTCAAGCCAGTGTCCTAACCACGTGTCGCTCCCTGAACAACACGTACCCTACGTATTGACCGCTTGGTAAGGTGGTCTCCATGCACCCGACATCATGCTCTGAGAAGGTCAAGGAAGGATTTGGTTGAAGGCTTTAAAAGGGAATGGTTTTGTTGCTGGTTTTCATTTCATTCATGTAGGATTTGGTAAGAGGATTTGAAAAGAGGGTTTTGATTGTTATTGAAAGAGAAGAGAGCGATATTTTTTGTGAGAGTGAGAGTGAAATTAAGTAGTGTGTTAATTGAAATTAAGTAGTGCGTTAATTGAAAAAAATAGTATATAATTTTTATTACTTATAAACTACTATAATTATAATTTTAATTATGTAAAATATTTCATCATAACAATACATATATATATATATATATATATATATATATATATATATATATATATCAGAATATGAATTTTATTGAATTCAAATAGTTATAAAATTAATGTAATTACTTTTAATAAAATAATTTTTAAAAATAAAAAATTCTAATTAATAAAATAAATTATAGCTTATTTATATTTAGATTTTTAAAAATATGGGTCATTACACTGTATCAGACTACCAGAAAAATTTTGCCCCGTAAGCTTGATATGCCAGAGACATGGCATTCGGTGGTTGACCAGACTTTACGAACAACGGGATTCTACTATATATCGAGAGTAGAACAGATCAGAGGGCATTTGCTATCTGCTCTTGTGGAAAGATGGAGGCTGGAGACTCATTCCTTCGTATTGCCAGCCGGTGAGGTTATAGTGATACTGGAGGACGTGTTACACATATTTGGCCTACCGATTGATAAAGAGGTTGTGACCGATTGGATCGATAGTAGTCAGGACTTCTTGGTCAACCAGAGCATGGCGATTTTTGGCAGCGAACCTGACGTGAGTATTTCATCTAAAAGTTACATAAAGTTGTCATGGGTTCGCCATATCAGAGACACACAACCTCTAGACACTTGGGAGTCTGTTCAGTGATATGTTAGGTGTCACATCTTCTGTCTGCTGGGAACCACCCTCTTCGCAGATAAGTCGACGGCGTATGCTTGCAAAGCACCTACCACTGCTCCAAAATTTTGAGCAGATTGACACTTACAGGAGAGGGTCAGCAAATCTCGCACATCTTTACAGGGCATTGTGTCGTGCATCGCGATACGATTGTAAGAAGATGGATGACCCACTTGATTTGTTGTTTGTTTGGACGTGGGAGCGAATGCCCTTTCTTGCACCCATTCCAACCAGAATGAACTTCTAACTTAAAAATACATTAACTTAGAAATACATTAGCCCTGTGGGTCACCACTGCCACCAACCCCACTCGTTCCAGCACATTGCAGACATCTACTACGATTATGACCCTGTCTCCCGCAAAGACGGCATACCCGAGGACTACGTATTTTTCGCAAATCCATTTCATTTAGATAGTGGTCGACCTTTTGACGTTCGTCTTAGGGCAAAATTTACAACCATCACTGGTCCTGGGTAATCAGGCCATGTTGTCGTGTCATCCAATGGGGCAAACTCAATTCTGTAGACCTTGTAACTCTCCGACATCTTGTACACATCACTGACATACACTTACCAATCGAGGCGCTAGTTAGCATAGCACGCAATAATATGGCGACATGGAAGTTACTCCACCTAAAAATGCCTATAGTCGCATCTCCATCGCGCAAGATACTACTAACACTCATCCTCTTGGCATTTCGCACACCTCAAACACCTCGTTTCTTCGATCAAACCGGTGCACGACTATGTTTCCTACACGCTGCATATTTGCCTCTATCCGTTGGGTGGAAAACTCAGAGTAAGTACATCCAGCGCGCTTGTGCTGGTAAGCCTCAGTACCTTCCGCGTAAAGAACTCGTTCAATCGATAATATATTGCTCGGACGAGCCCCAAGACAGGCGGATTTTGGGCACCCTTCAACACCGAATTAATGCACTTGACAAGGTTTGTCGTCAGGTGACTCCATTGATGTCCCTCGTCAAATGCCAATATCCACTGAGGTAGTTCGTTGTTGTCGCACCAACAGGCATATGCCTCGCCTCGTTCTTGCAACCTCTTGTAGTTGACGTTGTATTCCTCTACCATCCTTGAATACCCAATGTTGACCACAAGCTTTTGCAAATGCGGGACCCAAATTCCCTTAAAAAGTTGCTACCAATGTGCCGAATACAAAATATCGACACGCTCTCGGAGCTTTCTAATTACCTCCACTACGGTTTACTGTTCCCCGAATTGACTCATGACGATTGGAGATTATACCTATGCCGTCTCTTCTTATAACATGCCTTCGTAAATTACTAAGAAAAATGTGCCACGTATCAGCGGTCTCACCCTCTACAATGACAAAGGCAATCAGCACAATGTTTTGATTCACGTCTTGTGCAACTGCAACCAAAACGCAACTTATATTTTTCGTATAGGTGAGTGTTGTCAACTTGAACTAGTGACTTGCAATATTTGAAGGCTCTAATGTATGGATTGAAACTCCAGAATACCTTATGAAGAATTCTGACACCTGCCACCTCTTCACTCCTGTTATACATGGGTCATGTTTCTATTTGGATTTGTGAATCAGGCATTTTCTGAACCATTACAGAGAACCACAACGGCAATGACTCCTCTGAAGATAGTGTAACTTCAAATTACTGCAATGACTGGTTTTCTATAACCGTATTCCATTCTGATCCTGAACTCCCCGTCTTGAGGGTCAATAACACCTATAACACTAATACATTGTCACTCATCGATCTGTCAAAACAAAATTAAGGAAACATAATACCCAGTGCTCACGTACTTATGTTCACATATTCGGAAAATTCCGGTGCATGCATCGCATCAAGATCTAAACTACGCATAAAATGTGAAACATCCATCGGTTGACTAAATGCGGGTGGAACCACTAAAGTTTCCGCGACTGCCTCACCTTCCCCATTGTCGTCCTCGCCACCGACTTTATAAGTAGCTTCGAACTCCTCGTCGCTATCATTGTTCATTCCTTGTACGCTTCAGTTCTGTCATCTTGCACGCCTGGGTCATGTTAAACCTCATCCGCAGTTATATGTTCAAAGTCAACATATAACTCAATTATTGGATGTTGCACCTGAGTTTGCTGGTGAATATGAAACATCCGCTGAATACTTGTTTCGTCCACGATTAGTATAACATCAAACTGTACTAAGCCGCCAAATACTACAACCAGACTCCAATAGAGAATGTTACTCACCCTCTTTAAAATATCACTCTCTATGCTTTGATAGAGCCCGTACTGTAGTTCTACAAACATTATAGTGCACGGAACCACAAACAAAAATGTACTCTCACAAGCAAAACTCACGCCCTCATATGTATTACGTATAACCTCACTATTGTGGCAAACCACCATATTTACAGTGTCCTCCATGACACCAATAACAGAGAAAAATACCTATCTCGCAATGCAATAAAATGGTAACGAGCTCCAACTTTTATAGGCAAAGAATTCACCTCGCAAGTTCTGTTTTGCAAAATCATCCAACCAGCGTCTGCCACGTGTCCAACACGCAGGGTGCGTATTACTTGTGATGTCACCACATGTCAATTATGTATACTGCGTGCTGAATCAGTACGTTACTTGCATATTGTACTACAATTTTTGCAACGTTCACCTACTTATATATACACCAAATTTTTTTTTAGATAAAACTCACCTTTCTTTTTTCATATTAAAATTCTTTAGCCTAATATAGTCAAATAACTATTTATATTTGTCTAATTTTAAATACGAGGAGAATGTATTACAAATATTATATCATTCAAATATAATCTCTTACCACTTATCAAAAAATTTAAGACAATTATTAGAACTTATAAATTTATGGAATAATTTTAAGGTTTAATTATTTTGTTACTTCTTATAATTTTTTTAAAGTTGTAATTAAATTTTTATATTCTTTTTAATTAAATTTTTATACTATTTTTAATTTTGTAATTAAGTTTTTTTAATGTCAAAAATTTTACAATTAACAAAATATTTATTGTAAAGTATATATAACTAAAGATTTAATTAAATTTTTAATTAAAAATATTTTTAATTTATAAAAAATATTCAATTAATTTTAATATTTTTTATACTAAAAATTAAAATTATAAATTTAAAAATAATATAAAAATTTAATTATAAATTTAATAAAATTAATAAATTATAGTAACTAACGTAATAATTAAAGCTAATTCGAATGAAATTGAATGGTGTAGTCTAGGATGCCCCTTATGTTAGTTGGAAAGAGGTGAGAGAGAGAGAGAGAGAGAGAGTCCAATCGTCCACCTAAAAAGAAAGCATGTACACTGACAACACGTGGGGAGTATTTAGCTTCGGAACAAGGCTTGTGGGTCTTCTTTGCATGTGCCTAAGAAAACGTTCCTCACTAAATCAAATATGTAAAGTAGGCACAAACAAAAACAACAAACTTCTGTTTGTCCAATAATCGTAGCACACTTTTCCATTCTTATGTGTGTGTTTATATCTTTTCGGATTGGGACCATTCAATTTCAAACTCATTCACTATGACATGTTAATTTTATTGACGCATTTCACCAATCACATAATCATCGTATTTGTATAAAAGTGATTTTTAATAAGTGGAGTAAAAATATTTGACCAATCATTTCGGGTCATCCTTAAACGTTTTTATTAAATAAGAAATAATATATTTTTTATCAATTAAATAAATTTTAATTCTTTATTTATTATATTTTAATCAATGATTTAAATTTAAAAATTACGTTAAGATTTATAATTTAAAATTTAAAATTAATAATTTAAAATTTAGAATTTAAAACTTATAATTTAAGTTTTAAAGTTCACAACATACTCTATTTGTTATTTTTTTTTCTAAGTGCACATAGCATTTTGCGGAAGCATTACGTTTGAACAATAAAATATGACACATTAAAGAATTTTGGTGTTTAGTCAAATTTGATAATATTTATTAAACTGAAAATGAGTGAATTCAATTTTACAAAATAGCAAAACTATTATTTTAGTGTTTGATTAAACTTGATTTTATTTGTTAAACCAAAAATGAGTGAATTAAATTTGACCTAATAATAAAACTATTTACCTATCACATGCTTATTTCTCAACTCTACTACTATATTAAAAAAAAAAAAAGATTTACTCTACTTCAATGGAACATCTATACAACCATCTTTGTATAGACATATATAACATCAGAAATAAATTCTCTCTTGAAATAATTCCTGAATAATAATGCATTTATCTTACCCATCATAATGTCATTGTCTTGATGCGATTATTCATTATTGAAATGCGGAGGCTTTGGCCAAATACTTTCATTTTCATTTCATTCATGTTTTAAAAAAAATTGAAAATTCAATTGCAATTATTTTCGTATAAAATTATTAATTAAAAATTGTTAGATAATTTAATATATTTAACTAAATTATTATTTAACCATTTTTAACTATTAACTTCATAATTAAGAAAAAAACTAAACGTAAGTTTTGATAAAAAAAAAACATTTAACTACATAGAAAAAAAATAGAGAAACAATTGTGTTCAAAAGTCAAAATTATGTAAACTGCACGAATTTTATCCATATATGATAGGAAGTTATAAAATATATAAATAAAAAGAGTTTTAATGATATCTTCATGTGATACATAATAAGAACTTATTATGTGATGATCCCCTAAATTTAAAATTATTTAAATTAAATTTGCTAGAATAAAATAAAAAAAATTTGGAGGTGAGTAATTTTTAGTATTTTTAACTTTTATATTTATCTTGGATAAATAAATTTTATTAATTTTTGTATATAAATTTTAAAAAATACAGATACAAATTGTATTGATTCATATATATAAAATTTTGGTAAATATAAGTATAAATTATATATTTTTTGTATATAAAATTATTGTAAATACAAATATAAATTATTATTGATCAAATGCTGATAACAAATAATACTATTTACAATTCTGGTCTAAAACAAATACTAATACATTTTGAAAAAGAACAATATTTCTTAAAAAATGACATGTTACAAATGACAACAAATTAGCAAGTTTGTTTTTTTTTATAATTTTTGAAAAAAAGTAATTAACATGATTAGCAGGTTAATCTTTTAAATTTAAATTGTTAATATAAAATATAATAAATAGAGTTAATGTATGTTTAATTAATAAAGAATGTAGCATTCTTTACTTAGTAAAAAATATTTAAGGATGACTTCTAAATTAAACGTATTATCACAATAAAAATACTCTATGTATATTAAAAATTAGTCGTCAAATAAATCAATATGTATGTATGCATAACATATTGATTCATATAATTTTTTAAACTAAATAATCAACTACTAGGATAATTAAACATGTCATATTATAATTGTAATGTTCGTATAGAGAGGATGAGTTGAGGTTGGGAGAGACGAGTTCCTAGCTTGTTTGAGCGAGGTGGATTTTGGAGAGAGGCGGTGGAAGGTGTATCTGCAAAGACACTTTAATGTCCAAGTTAGTCAAATCAGAGACGTACTACTGTTTAGGGTTAAGATTTTATATCTGTATAAACTACGAGGCTCTCCATTAAGTAGTATATATGTGTGCTAGTGATTTGGAAAATGATATTACTATTCATGGAGATTGTATCTTTCTCGATCTGGAGAATCCTCAACTTGGCACTAAGAAAACTCAATTGGGCCATGGCTCGGATGCCCTCAGGTTGCGGTCGTCAGCCTGGTAAGAGGCGATTGGGTTGCACCGAGCACTACAACAGGTAGGGAGTTTTGTAGCAATTTTTTTGTCGATTTGTGGCGTTTTAAACTGTCGTAAAACAGAACACCAGTGGCTTAATGATCGCCTTCATCAACCGCTGACATAACCGCCGCAATTCATATATTTTGCGTAGGTTGGACTAGCGGCGGTCTCAAACTGCTGCTATGTGACCAAGGGTGACTTCCTCCACATATTTGCGACGCTCTTTAACCGCCGCTATTTTCTGCTGCGATTTTTTTGAAATATATTTGCAATGGTTTTGAACCGCCGCCATATATGACCTGCGTAATTATTCAAAACTAATTGCATCGGTTACAAACCGCCATTATTTAATGTTGGTATTTTTAAAAATATAATATTTTAATTTATTTTTCTTTAATTATCTTGGGGATAATTATTTTTGGATTATTTTTTAATTTTATAAATTAATTTTCCCTTAAAATTTAAATTGTGGCAAAAAATTCATGAATATTTAACTACAGAATAAACTAACATATTTATATTAATATCAATAAAGTATTTTACTAGTCACAAAAAATAAAGTATTTTACTAATTAATAAAGCTGCATAGTCAACTTAAACAAAACATATACTTCAAATAAAATTTTATACGACTCCTAATTTCTATTTCTCACTATATCCATCCAAAGAATTCATTCGTGCAGCAATGTCTGGCGGCAACTTCTCATCTTGCCATTGAATCAGCTAAGTTAGCACACTCTCTACTGCCTTTCTTTTCAACTTTTTTGTTGCTACATCATCCTCCACTGCCTTTCTTTTCAATTTCTCTATTGCCACTTCATCCTTTACTACCTTCCTTCTCAATTTCTCGGCCGTCACCTCTGGCTGTAGTTCAAACAGCATCCTTTGGGACTTCTTTGCTTGAGCTCCATCCACCGGCGGTTGCAAACTCAGACGGAAGAGTTGACTTGGTGTTGGTTTGAAACCTACGCCACACACTCTACCTGAATGCATTTTTTCGAGAGCTTGGACAAGGGAATCATTTTCAGACCATATTCTCGTGGATTCATCACGCTACTCAATCTCAAATATTTTATCTTATATATGTAAATAAGCATATATAATCACACTAGGAATAGAGCATACTCAACATATTTTTATAAACCAATCCAACATGTTACAACATTAATATTCATGTATATAAGTGCCATTACATCGTTTGTGCTGTAAGATCCATAATTCTCTTTTACCAATTTTCTTTCCCTGTAGTTCTAACTGTGACAATACAGTTTATACCATAAGCGTATTAAACCCAAATAAAGAAGATACAGTCCAAAATATAATTCAAAAATAAATTCAAACCTAAATTATCTCTTCTTCCCGTTGCCTAGGCAAGCTTTTAGAATCGCCAGTATGGGTGTAAAGTTGCTTCGATCGATTCAGAGTATTTTTCCTGCACTTCTCTTATTATGCCATCAATAGTAACCTTGGTTAGACATGAAACTTGCACATAGCAGTGTACCATAAATAGTTAGATATTTTTATATTTCTCTTTTACTTTGTTATATTTTCTTTTTCTTTTCTTCACGAAATGATAGATCATCAAGTAGGTCATTACATCATTAATAAGTTATATGACTCAAAATAATAAATGCTTGATATAGAAAATCAATTCATGTGTGTGTGTGTTTTGTGTGTGTGTGTGTATGTGTTATTGTTAATTTTGAATGCAATAATGTAATCTTTGCGACTTATTATTAGTTGTTATTATATATGTTTATCTGAAACTTTGTTGGATTAATAACAAGGGCTACTTAAATTTGCATGCTACTTCAAAATAGGTTACCTTTGTGTCAGGGTCATTGCAATAATTAAGGAACTATCTCCAATGCTCTTTATCAATTCTTATTGGGCGGTCTTCAAGATTTTGCTCAAGCATCCTTATTGATTTATAATAATTGTCATATAACCTATCCATTGTCTCTTTCCAGGACTTTTCCATACTTTACAAAATTATTTTCTTCATTCTTCCACCTTTATCTTCATCAAACTGGAACATTTTCTGCAATGATAAGCTCAAGTTGTTAGTAATTGTATAATGAAAGAATTGATTTAATTTAAATAATTTGAAAATTATTACCTTTATGCAATCATTATACACCATATCTTTGCCCGTCACCTTTTTTCAATTTTCTCATAGATAGAAAATTTGTTGTAATCAGCACCTAGCGTTCCAAGAATGCCACTCAATAAACCAGCACCCTCTCTGATTGGTTGCAATTTCGTGTTGAACTTCAGTATGATCTTCCTACCATTAAAAGGCTGCTCCATAGTTTCTCTCACACTTAATTTTGCTTGTTTGATTATGTCATCAGAATCTATAAAAAATAGAACCTTATTCAAATGTGTTTAATATCTTAAAAAGGTTAAAAATAAAGTATGTGTTTGTTCTAGTCATTCAAATTATGACTATGATTTAGTTGGTATTCAAGAAACAAAAGACTGAACTAAAAAATTGTACTCAACAAAAATTAAGAAGATAATTAGAAGGATGATTTAGGATAATGAATAATTTCTCTAAAGATATTTATATAAGAAATTAAATTACACGAGAAACTACATAATAACATGAAATGAAGTCTAATCATTTTTATATACTAAGGTTTAAGATTTGTTACTGTTCCGAGGGTTACCTGAAACTGTAGGTCGATCTCGGATGAGATCTTTTGTTCTAGTCAGAGCTGTTGTGTTCGACTTGTTGGACCTGGTGGTGGTGCTGATCCTTCGTCACCGGAGGGTGGTGGTACCTGCAAGGGACTCCGATGCTTAAGTTAGCAAGGGTATTAAGCAGGTTTTTAGTAGAATTAGAGTATGAGTTATACCTGGGTGCTCCAGTGTATTTATAATGGTGTAGAGCGACCTTCTTAGATAAGATAAGTTAGTTATCTTATCTTATCTTTATCTTTCAAGTGAGGTCATCTTATCTTCAAGGGAATCGCCCTTCTCTCTGTAGGCTTGGACTGCCTTAGGTTTTGGGGCGCGGTCCTCTATTTGGGCCCTTTTTGGGCTTTCCTGGTGATTTGGCCGAGCTCTTTGAGAAGAGGTCGGATAGTCTGACCTGAAGAGGTCAGTCGCCTTGTCGCTAATCATCCCGGGTCGGTCAGCTTGACCCAGGGTATGAACAGTGCCCCTACTCGAGCTCGGTCTTTTCTTTTGAGGCCCAGTCTTAGTTTTAGGACTTCGATCCTTCTCTAGTGAAGCCGAACTCAAGCATTTTGTCAACTTCTTCTTTGTAGAGTTTCTCCTTTGAATGCGGAACGTTTTCTTTTGAATTTTGTTCTTTGAAAATGCGCGTCTCCTTGCTTTGGGAATGCGCGAGGATTTTAATAACCTCATTAATTCTTTTAATGCTCTGTTTCTTTGTTTATTTTGAACTTTTCACAAAAACGGTTTCTCTTCTCTGTTTCATAACTTTCCCTTTTCTTTCTCACTTTCTATTTTCGTCTGAAATTTGCATTTTCGCGTTTCTCCCTGCGAAGTTGTTTGGTGATCGTTGGTGCTTTCTTGGCTCTGAAAGGCGATTCCGATTTCTATTTTTCCGTCCTCAGTTTCCTTCGAAGCTTCCTTTTTTCCAGGTTAGTTCTTCTTTCTGCTTCTTTTTTTGCTTTGCCTTCAGTTCTTTGGTAAAGTTTTGGTTTTGCTTGAATGCATGTTGGGAAGCTTGAACTTTTTTGCGTCGTCGTGCTTACTTGTTGCTTTGTTGCATGTTTTTTTGGTTTTTATGAACCTATTTTCTTTACCCAAAAGATTGCTCCTTTTGATGACTTTCACTATGTTGATGATTTTACTGATGAACCTTTGTAGAAAGTAATGATTTTTTCTGGTGGGTCATTTTGATTTTCTTCTTGGTAGTTCCATTTGTTGATAAGCTGAGACTGTGAGTTAGGGAGGTAGTTATCTTTATGACTTTTGATTTGTAGCTCGTGGCTTTCTTCTCAGAGTGTTGCTTTTGTTGAAAAGGGCATTATCTTCCTGTTAGGATGTGTAGGGATGTAAACTTGTAGGTTTTCCTGAGTCCTTATTCCATAACTTGCCTCAAAGGATGCCCCTAGATCTTTAGTGTGGGTCCTGGGGTTTCCTTTTGTTGCTTGTATTGCTCTGTGTCATATTTGTCCGAGATGTTTTTTAGTAATCCATTTTCTTTCTTGTTTGTAGGACTAGTTGGCCATGTCTTCTTGCAAAAATATTGTAGAGACGTCTTCTAAGGTTCCTGAGGGGATGTCCGATTGGTTGGACTCCCTTGTGTTAATGTGTGTTTCTGTGGTGAATGTTGAGTTTTGTGTGGAGCTTAGGAAACATCATTGCCTCTATAAGAGTAGCGATCAGGAAAGGAACTATGAATTGGTAGCACCTGATTCTGAGGAAAGGGTTTGCTTTCCTGCTCTGACCCGGGAAGAGCGCTCTTTCTTTTACGTTTATGACTATTTTTTCAGCCAGTTGAATATCACTTTTCCTTTTACTTCCTTTGAGACTGATATACTGTGGTCGTGTAATGTAGCTCCATCCCAGCTCCATCCGAACTCCTGGGGGTTTATCAAGATCTTTCAGCTTCTTTGCCAAGAGTTGGACGTTACTCCTTCTCAAACTCTTTTCCTTTATCTATTTATTTTAACTAAGCCCGGGATTTCTTCAAAAAAAAAAAAAAGCCTCATGGGTTTCCTTTAGATCTGCCCAAGGACATAAAGTTTTTTCCATGTATGACGAGTCTTTCAGGGACTTCAAGAATTACTTTTTTAAGGTCTGAGTAGTTGAGGGAGCTTGGCCGTTTTTTCTAGAAGCAAATGATGAGCCTGCCTTCCCCTTGTGTTGGCAACAGAATGTAGTGGCGTCTCGATATACGTGGGAGATGCTCGATGAGGTCGAGCAGGCCTTTGTAAATGTTTTGGAAGATATTTGGGGGGAACCTCCTCATCTTGACACTAAAAAATTTCTGGGGGACCCGTCCCTTGTCCGAACTGCATTGGGTATTAAAAATTGATATGTATTTTTGTTTTCTGCTTTCTTCTTCTTTTCTGGCTTGTAAACTGTTGTACTTTATTTTTCAGAGATGGCCAAAAATAACAACTTGATGAAGGCCTTTAAGAAGGCGAGGAAGGCTACTGCAGCTCAGAACATCTCGGCCAGGGTGGCTGGGGAGGGATCTTCTCATGCTTTGTCCAAGCCATCGGTACCGAGCTCTCCCGGACCGAGGAGGATGATCCTTATCCCTTGGGTCCACATGCTCGATCCTCCCCAGGCTTCTACTACTGTTTCTTCTCCTACGGCCACTCCTCCTCCAAAAAGACCCTGGATTGTCGAGCCTTTTAATTTAGATGCTCTCGATTTTGATGCGGTCGGGTTTGTTGATCAACAAATTGGTCCTTATGGTGTCATGCCTACTGATGATGTATCCATTCTTCGTCACTTGGATTTTATCACTCGAACTGGCATTAAACTGGCACACATGGGAGCAGCTTTATACCGGATCGCTCAAGATCTTTCTATCCATGCTACAAAGGCCTTTATGGAGGAGGCCAAGTCAGAATTTGATCGAATTAAGGGCTTGAAGGAGGAGCTCGAGGTGAAAGTGGCCAAGTTGGAGAAGGAATTGCACGGGGAGAAGACTCGGGCTGTTGCTTTGGCGACTTCTACCAAGTTGTCTGAGGATACGACTTTGAAGCATAAGGATAGTTATGTTACCACTTATCGGGAGATGATGGGTCTGAGGGAGGAGTTGGAATCTGCCCGAGCTGATTATGCCGAGCTCCAGGGTCATCTGGTGGGTAGTGTAAATGCTGCTTATGAGAACCTAAAGGAGAAGGTTTGGGTTCTTGCACCCGAGCTCGACCATACTCTCTTCAGTTTGGACAACATCGTAAGAGACGGTAAAATTGTTCCTGATGACCCTGATGATGATGTCGACCCTCCTTCAATGCCTGCCACCAAAACCTCTGTTGCGCCGACCTCTTTAACTTCTTCAGCTGAGGTTGGTCATCCTGAGTCAGAACCTGATTGTCAAATCTTGAACCGGGATGATGAGACAGTGGATGCGGTGCCTCTTCAGACTCGTCCTCCTTCACCCCGTGTTGATGCCGCTGAAAAGTCTTTGGATCCTCAATGATTATTCTGGATGTTTGTGTAGATAGCTCGGCTTGTGGGCTTTTGAACTCTTTATATTTTGTAAATGGTGGTTCTGACTTTTTGCTACTTTCTTAGTTGCTCGTTTAGCAACTTTATTTTGAAAAATAAAGTAGTTTTCAAGCTCTTGGGGTTGATTTTGGTGGCCTCTTAAGTTTGTTATTATTATAACTTGTGCTTTTATGACATGTTTACCTGCATCTGTTTGGTACCTTTTTAGGTTTTTTGGAGTGTTGGAGCCTTATTGTCCGACCTCTTTGGATTGCCTTTGTATTTTCATACTTGTGGCTTGATTCTTTTTGAGGTTGTAGATGTTTGGGTTCAACTTGTATGTCGACTTCCTCACTTCGGTCTGACGTTATTTCTAGTAATCCATTTTGTGTGGACCTTTGTTAGGTCTCTGTTAGGAATTACTTTTTATAGCTCGTTTTTGGGAGGCCGACTTCATCATGTTGGTCCCTTCTAAGTTATTTTTAGTAATCCTCTTTCTTGGACCTTTGTTAGATCTCTTTCAGGGATTACTTTTTATAACTTTTTAATTTTGGGGCCGACTTCTTTGCGTCGGTCCTTTCTAAGTTATTTTTAGTAATCCTCTTTCTTAGACCTTTGTCAGGTCTCTTTCAGGGATTACTTTTTATAACTTTTTGATTTTGGGGCCGACTTCTTTGCATCGGTCCCTTCTAAGTTATTTTTAGTAATCCTCTTTCTTGGACATTTGTCAGGTCTCTTTCAGGGGTTACTTTTTATAACTTTCTGATTTTGGGGCCGACTTCTTTGCGTCGGTCCCTTCTAAGTTATTTTTAGTAGTCCTCTTTATTAAGGCTGGCCAGGCCTCTTTCCAGGGATTGACTTTTTATAACTTTTGTTATTGTGATCGACTGGTCTGACTTCTTTATGTCAGCCTGTCTTTTAAGTTATTTTTAGCAACCCATTTTATTAAGACCTCGTCAGGTCCTTTCTATGGGTCACTTTCGAATAACTTCTTGCATTATTCTGTTTTGTTGCTTTTTCATCTTTGCCAATTTTGTCGAAGTCAGGTTTGATCCTTGTTTGGTTGACCTTTTGATGAATTTGGTTTTCATCTTTTTTTATCTTTATTGTGGTCGGACAGTGAATTTGATCTTCCCTTTCTACCGATCTTGTAGCTTTATAATCGGGCGATGAATTTTTTAGTATTTCAGACTAATGCGTCTTGAGAATTTGTAGAAAATCTAAAAAACTTTATTTAGAAGAAAATGCATATATATACATGTGGGAGTTTTATCCCTCTAGGTAGGGCAATTTTGTAGATCTTGGCTTGGCACCTCGTTAAAAAATCTTTTCAGAAAAAAGAGTGTACCTTATCCTAAGATCTTTATTACCTCTAACTGTAGTATCTTCTTAGGTTGCAGGCGTGCCATGACCTGGGAAGTTCTCGCCCTTCGAGTTCGGACAATCTGTAGTAGCCCTTTCCAAGTACTTCTATGACTCGGTAGGGTCCTTTCCAGTTTGCTGCCAGCTTTCCTTCTCTAGGTCGAGTTGTTCCGATATCATTTCGGATTAGGATGAGGTCGTTCTCGGCAAATCCTCGCGGTACTACCTTTTGATTATATCTTGAAGCCATTCGACGTTTTAATGCCTCTTCCTTAATTCGAGCTTTTTCTTGAATTTATGGAAGTAGGTCGAGTTCTTCCCTTTAAAGTTGGGAATTGGCTTCTTCACTATAATGGATCACTCTGGGCGACCCTTCTTCGACCTCTACTGGAATCATTGCCTCCCATTTTAACCTTTTTGCCTCTTTCTTATTTGCGGGGAGTGTTTCTGTTTTGAGGTAGTTAATTATAGGAGTCATCCATCCTTGATCCTGACCTGTGATGGCTAGGATTTTTTCTTTTCCGAGATTGACGGGTTCTGCAGTGTTTCTTGGATGAGGCTTCTATTGTTACCCCCTGGTTTGGTGCTGGCTAGTTTTGAGAGTGCATCAGCTCGGGTGTTCTGTTCTCAGGGTATGTGGCGGACCTCATATTCCCCGAGTTGTCCGAGCTGTTTCCTGGTTTTGTCTAGATACTTTTTCATGGTGGAATCTTTGGCTTGATAGCTCCCTGCTATTTGTGAAGTGACTACCTGTGAGTCGCTGAAGATGATGAGCTTTGGAGCTCCAACCTCCTTAGCCAGCTTCAAACCAGCTAGTAGTGCCTCATACTCGGCTTGGTTGTTTGACGCAGGAAATTCAAATTTGGGAGAAAGTTCGATTTGGGTTCCCTGGTTACTTTCAATTATCACACACGCGTCGCTTTCAGTTTTATTTGAGGAGCCGTCTACATAGAGATTCCATTCTGTAGGAATTTCCGGGGTGTCTGTAAATTCTACAATGAAGTCGGCTAGATATTGCGATTTGATGGCTGTCTGAGCTTCATATTGAAGGTCGAATTCGGACAACTCGACTGCCCATTGCAAAATTTTACCTGCTAAGTCTGTTTTCTACAAAATCCCTTTTATGGGTTGGTTAGTCCGGACCCTAATGATGTGAGTTTTGAAATATGGATGGAGTCATTGAGATGTTAATACGAGAGCGTAGGCAAATTTTTCTATTTTTTGGTAGTTCAGCTCGGATCCTTGTAATGCTTTGCTGATGAAGTACACAGGTTATTGCCCACTGTCGTCTTCTCGGACTAGTGCTGAGGCTACTGCCCGACTTCCTACTGCGAGATATAATATAAGTGGTTCTCCTTCCCGAGGCCGAGTTAGGATAGTGGCTATCCCAGGAATCTTTTGAAATCTTGGAAGGCCTGCTCGCACTCTGTTGTCCATTCAAAACTCTTTCCCTTCCTTAGAGTGACATAGAAGGGGAGAGACCTTATTGCTGATCCCGCTAGAAATCTGGACAAGGCTGCTAACCTTCCATTGAGTTGTTGTACTTCTTTGACACAAGTCGGGCTCTTCATGTCGAGTATGGCCTGGCATTTATCCGGATTCGCCTCGATTCCTCTTTGTGTGAGCATAAAACCCAAGAATTTGCCAGCTTCTACTGCGAAGGTACATTTTGCAGGATTAAGTCGCATGCCATGCCTTCTTATAGTGTCGAATACTTGGGTAAGGTCGAACAACAACGTCTCTTCACTTTGTGTCTTTATTAACATGTCGTCTACATATACTTCCATGATTTTTCTGATATGATCCGTAAACACCTTATTCATTAACCTCTGATAAGTAGCTCCTACATTTTTAAGTCTAAAGGGCATGACGATGTAGCAGTAGTTTTCTTTTGGGGTTAAGAATGAGGTTTTTTCTTGGTTGGGTGGATACATCGGGATTTGATTGTATCCCAAATATACGTCCATAAACGAGAGGTTTTTATATCCGGAGGAGGCATCCACCAGAGCGTCGATACTTGGGAGTGGATAAGGGTCTTTTGGGTAGGCTTTGTTGAGATCAGTGTAGTCGGTGCACATCCGCCACTTCCCATTTGATTTTTTCACCAAGACAACGTTAGCTAGCCATAATGGGTACGTGACTTCTCTTATGAATCCTGCCTCCAGTAGAGCTTGTACCTGCTCTTCCACAGCTTGGGATCATTCTGGTTCGAGCTTTCTACGTTTTTGTTGTTCTGGCCGAGATCTTGGGTAGACTGCTAGCTTGTGACACATTAACTTGAGGTTTATACCTAGCATGTCTGCAACCTTTCATGCAAAGAGGTCGACGTTATCTCGTAAGAACTATACGAGTGATTCCTTTATGTCTCTTTTTAGGATTGTACCAATATTGGTTGTTTTGTCTGGGATATCTCCGATATGGACTTTTTCTACTTTACCTTCAGGTTGTGGGCAGAGTTCTTCCCGTCTCTAAGCTCCATCGAGTTCGATTGTGTGGAGTTCTTCTTCTCTGCCTCTGAGGTTTAAACTTTTGTTGTAGCAGCGGCGTGCCGTCTTCTGGTCCGCTTTTATTGTAGCTATTCCTTCTGCAGTTGGGAACTTCATACATAGATGCGGAGTCGAGACTACTGCGCCGAGCTGATTCAATGTTGTTCGACCTATTAAGGCATTGTAGGCTGAGCTTACGTCGACCACAATGTAATCTATTTTGAGTGTTCTTGACTGGTTTTCTTTTTCAAAGGTCGTGTGTAGTGAGATGTATCCAAGTGGTTGAACTGGGGTGTTTTCTAGTCCGAATAGGCTGTTCGTATATGCTCTGAGTTCTTTTTCTTCTAAGCTGAGTTTGTCGAAGGCAGTTTTGAATAGGATATCGACAGAGCTTCCTTGGTCTATCAGTGTGCAGTGGAGATTTGTGTTTGCCAATACGATAGTGATGACCATGAGATCGTCGTGTCCGGAGATGATGCCAGATGCGTCCTCTTTGGTAAAAGTAATTGTGGGGATGTCGGGTGTTTCCTCTCTTCCCTCGACATGATATACTTCTTTAAGATATCTTTTGCTAGATGATTTGGAGGTCCTGCCTCCCACAAATCCTCCGTAAATCATGTGGACGTGTCTCTCAGGTGTACGAGGTGGTCGTTCTGCCTGTCCGATATCTTCATCCCTTCTTCTTTTTTTGGGATCGTCTGCTCGGCTCGCCAAGTGCTGATTTAATTTTCCTTCTCTTACCAGTTTTCTATGATATTTTTTAGGTTGAAATGTTCGTTGGTGGAATGTCCATAGATTCGGTGATATTCACAATATTCTGCCCGGTTTCCTCCTCCTTTTTTGCTTTTGAGTGGTCGAACTGGAGGTATATTTTCAGTATGGCATACTTCTCTGTAGACATCCACTAGGGATACCCAAAGAGGGGTATAATTGTGGTATTTTTTAATCTTCTCCCCATGTTGATATTCTTTTTTCTTGGATTCTTTGTCCTTATCTTGGGAGGAGTAGGAAAATCCAGATTTTGAGGTCTCTCCTAGTCGAGAGTTTTTCTCCATGTTGATATACTTCTCTACTCGTTCTTGTACCTCATTTAGAGATGCGGGATGCTTTTTTGATATGGATTGGCTAAAAGGCCCTTCTCGTAGGCCATTGATGAGGCCCATGATGGCCGCTTCCGTGGGCAGACTTTGTATGTCTAGGCATGCCTTGTTGAATCTTTCTATGTAGCTGCGGAGACTTTTCCGATCTCCTTGTTTGATTTCTAATAGACTCGGGGCGTGCTTGGTTTTGTCTTTCTGTATAGAGAATCTGGCTAGAAACTTTTTGGCTAGGTCGTCGAAGCTTGTGATGGACCTGGGGAGTAGATTGTCGAACCACTTAATCGCCGTTTTTGTTAAGGTAGTTGGGAAGGCTTTGCAGCGGACTGCGTCTGAGGCGTCAGTGAGGTACATTCGACTCCTGAAATTACTAAGGTGATGGCTGGGATCTGCCGTGCCATCGTATAAAGCCATATCCGGGAGTTTAAAGTCTTTTGGGATTTTGGTCTTCATGATCTCCTTGGTAAATGGATCTTGGTCCTTGCAGGAACTGTCCTCGTGAGTGGATCGAGTCGCTTTGGCTTTGAGATCGGCTTCGAGTTTTAGGAGTTTGACCTCCAATTCCTGGCGTCGCCTTATCTCCCTTTGTAGATCTTTCCCAGCTTCTCGCTGATGTTGGGCTTCTTTCTCAAGTTGTTTTAAACGATCTTGAAGCGTCTCAAGGGCTCCCGGGTTTGGTGAATTCTTTTCTCCGTTAGGTTGTGGGATATCTTTTGGTGTGGTGTCTGCATTTTTGTGCAGTGTTCTATCTTCTAGATCCGAATCGTGGTCGTTGTCATGGTCGTCCGCCATGGTGGTGGGATGACTTTCAGGCTCCCCGGCAACGACGCCAATGTTCCGAGGGTTACTTGAAACTGTAGGTCGATCTCGGATGAGATCTTCTGTACTGGTCGGAGCTGTTGTGTCCGACTTGTTGGACCTGGTGGTGGTGCTGATCCTTCATCACCGGAGGGTGATGGTTCCTGCAAGGGTATTAAGCAGGTTTTTAGTAGAATCAGAGTATGAGTTATACCTGGGTGCTCCAGTGTATTTATAATGGTGTAGAGCGACCTTCTTAGATAAGATAAGTTAGTTATCTTATCTTATATTTATCTTTCAAATGAGGTCATCTTATCTTCAAGGGAACTGCCCTTCTCTCTGTAGGCTTGGGTTGTCTTAGGTTTTGGGGTGTAGTCCTCCATTTGGACCTTTTTTTGGGCTTTCCTGGTGATTTGGCCGAGCTCTTTAAGAAGAGGTCGGATAGTTTGACCTGAAGAGGTCAATCGCCTTGTCGCTAATCATCCCGGGTCGGTCAGCTCGACCCAGGGTATGAACAGTTACCGATGACATCAACATTCCAGAACTCGGTAGTCTTGCGTCCTTTGCGCCTTTTAGCATCAGAAGCTGCAAACATATTATCATTGTGTTGTTCAAATGAATCTACCTCGGTCACCTCTATCCCTTTTCTATTCGCGTGAGGAAGAAAACAAATTCTAAATTTGATTATTGACTATATATACCCAAATCAAAAAGATCAATCTAAGCCAAATTAAAAAGTAAAACCATAAAGAAAGCTAAACCAAATTGAAAGAGGGATTAGCAAACCTAATGAAGTTATTTGTGCAATGATGGAGGGAGGAGAAGCAGCTTAGTGATGGACACAGCAATGGAGGGGACGAGGCTACCGCAATTGACAGGGGGGTGCACCACGGCGACGAGGATTCCAGAGAAGTTGTCCGTGCCCCTACACAATTGACTTCGTGCGAAAAAAGAGAGGAGAACGTGCTATATTAATGAAGCTTTTGTTACATTAATTTCCAGCGTTCATTAGATTGCTACTACAACTACAACTATCTTACCAATTTGCGGCGGTTTTGTGAATGGCCGCCAATTTTCTGCCATCATCCTCCGCCTCTCTTGTAGTGGAGTTAGGGCCCATGTGAAGTCACCCCATAACAAACATAATTAAATCTATCAAAGTTGTAGTATATATATTTAGTAAATTAAAATAAATATAAATTCAATAAATACAAACAACAAATAATATAATTGTATTTAATAAAATAATTTTTAAATTTTTAAAAAATATAATAGATATAGATATAAATTTAAAAGTAAATTTAAATATTTATTAATATGTAATTATATTATACTTTTTTACTTTTAATAAACATAAGCTAACTTTGAATCGTGGCTCATTAACTTGCTTAAAAAAATTGCAAAATTTATAATTTTGAAAAACAGGATCATCTTTTCAAAATGTTTAGGGAGAAAATTTTTCGAACAAAAATTTAGACACTAAAGTGGAATCATTTTTATAATACATTCATGACTTATTATTAATAAAACGTGACTAAATAAATATTACATATTATATAATCTATAATGGTTTCAATATTTTAATTTAATAATTTATATAATACTTGAAAAATAAAAAGCAACCTAACATATATTCATGTGTTGCCACTATACACGTAGTTATAGATTTAAATTATTCCACTTTTTTGTATTTATGATGTTGGCTAACAATCCCATTATTAGTAATATTCTTTGAAAGGTTAAAAAATTTAACCATGCTAATTAAGTAATTAATTTATACATGCACAGAAACTAGAAACTAGTGGACGAAACAAAGAAGAATAAGAAGAGAACAAAATCACAAATTGTCTGCAGTCACACACTCATCATATAATTATGGTTGCTTTTTTTTTTTTCTTTTTTTCTTTTTTTCTTTTTCAAGTGATGAGATTTCAGCCCGTGACTCCGTGACTCATTCAATACATCAGCAGCAGCAATTATTGAGGTTCATAACTTCATATAATGAACGGTTTTAGGTTCATGCCAAACAGGTAATAATGCATGCATGACTGATGCCAATAATTTCATGTTTTAATCTTGTTAAATTAACGTATTTAGGGATAAGTATTGTTTTGGTCCCTCACGTTGAGGGTCGGAATCGAACCCGTCCCCGATGTATATTTTGATTTAAAATCGTCCTTAACCTGTTTTTTTCGTATTAAAATCGTCCTTTTTATTTTTTTGAACAAAAATACTCTCCCTTCCCCCTCCCCCCTCCCCCCCCCCACCCGGTCTCCCCTTCCCGCCTCCCCCACCCCCACCCCCGGTCTCCCCTCGCCCTCCTCCTCCTCCTCCCCTTCCCCTCCCCCACTCCACGCCCGGTCTCCCCTTCCCCCTCCCCCTCCCCGTCTCCCCTTCCTGCCACTCCCACCCCCACCCCCCCTCGGTCTCCCCTTCCCCCCTCCCCCACCCCCCGGTCTTCCCTTCCCGCCACCCCCACCCCACCCCCGGTCTCCCCCTCCCCGTCTCCCCTTCCTGCCACCCCCACCCCTACCCCACCCTTGGTCTTCCCTTTCCCCCTCCCCCACCCCCGGTCTCCCCTTCCCACCCCCACCCTCACAACCACAATCACAACCACCACCAACCACCAACCACCAACCACCACCACCAAGACCACCACCAAGAAAGCAGGAAACAACACCACAACCACAACCACAACCACCACCAACCACCACCACCAAACAGAAACAGAAACAACACCAAACAAAAACAGAAAACAAGAAAGCAGAAACAAGGCGTGAGGCGGCAGAAGCGAGGCGGAGGCGGCGAGGCGGAGGCGGCGAGGCGTGAGGTGGCAGAAGCGAGGCGGAGGCGGCGAGGCGTGAGGTGGCAAAAGTGAGGCGGAGGCGGCGACGTGAGGCGGCGACGCGGAGGCGGCAGAAGCGAGGCGGACTCCACCGTCCCCCCGCCGTAGCCCCTTCCCCTTCCCCTTCCCCTTCCCCCTTTCCCTCCCCTCCCACTTCATACCCTTTTCTTCCCCCTTCGAACCCTTTTCTTCCCCCGACCCCCACCAACGAGTTTCCTTTTTTTTTAAATTTTATAATTTTTTTTATTATAGGGGTAGTTTAGAAATAAATTAAAAAATTTTATTAGAAAGGACGATTTTAAATTTAAATACGACTTTAAGGATGATTTTAAATCAAAATATACATCAGGGACGGGTTCGATTCCGACCCTTAACGTGAGGGACCAAAACAATACTTATCCCACGTATTTATCAAAAAAGTGATACATATTTTTACCACTAAAAATTTTAACTTTTTCATTATCCACAAATGTTAAATATAATAATACAGCATATAGGAAAACTTACCTTTATAATAAAAAAATATTTTTTAATTAATTATATAACTCTTTTATTAAAATAACACACATACATAACTATATAAAATAAAATTTATCAATATTAAATTATTGCAAAAAAAATTATAAGATTAAAACTAAAAGTTTAAAAATATTTATAAAAAGATTGTATTTAAATAACATTGTCACAAAAAAAAAAATTATTCAAAAGATATTGAGAATATTGAATTTATAACATTGTGAGTGATAGGTTAGGTTGTTAGAGAAGTAGTTAAGGACGGGTAGAGTTTGTTATGTTAGTTGTGACTTGTGAGGTGGTTATAAGTCTGTAACCTCCTCTCTTTTAACTCTCTACTTATGTATATATAAGTGCAAAGACTAGTGTAATTGTCACTCATTCAATACACAATAATTTATTATTAGCATTCTCTCTTCATTTTGTAATTTTTTTTCTCTAATTCATCTTGGTTCTTCAATCTTTCTTCTTCTTCACTATGACATTGTTTCTCACTAACTCCTTGACCACTACAAAATAATAAGATCTCATGCCTTTTGCTGAAAAATTTGATGATAATAACTTCAACACATGAAAGCATCAAGCGTGGCTCAAAGTTCAAACTTTGGAATGGAGGATTACTTAGATCCATCCAAAACACTAGCAAGATATGAACAACTTCCTACTTTAGAAGCATCTTCAACTCAAAATTTGAGTACTACACGAACCCTTTCTCCGACAGCAACTCCAACTACTCTAATGACATCTCCTCCTGCCATGAAATCACAAAACAGATTCAAGAATCTGCTTCTTACAAAGAGTATCGTCAGAATGACTTAGCATTAACTACATGGCTTGTTGCTTCATTGACCAATCCTTTCAAGAATAAAGTTCTTCATTGCAAGACATTTGTTGAAGTCTGCTTCACGATTATCAATTTTTTCTTTGTAACTTCTAAGACAAGGATTTAGAACCTTAAAGATCAACTCAAATGTGTGAAGAAAACCTCTACAATTGCTGATTATCTCTCTCGAATTCAATGAATTGTGGAATCTCTTCTTGCAATAGGACCTCAAATCAGTAAGGATGATCATATGCAAGTCGATGGTCTTCCAGAAAATTACAATGACTACATTACATCTGTAATGTCACGCCTTGGCACCTTTATGGTAAGTGAGGTTAAATCTTTTCTTAAAGCACATGCTGATATGTTTGAACGCTTTAAAACTCCTAACAACTACATACCCATCGCAAATTTGTCTCAATTGTTCTTTCCAACTAACAATCGAGGTGGTGCTGAAAAGATCATGATGGATGGTTCTAGAGAAGGGAAAGAAATTCTTGGAATAACACGCGCCCTTCCTGCTAGATTTGTGGTTGTAATGGGCACGTTGCACGGAATTGTTATTACCGTTTCGATCAACAGTATCACCTAAATTCTTCGTCACAACAATCATAAATCCCCTTCTCAAATACATTACCAGCACCCCCTCATCTATAGTCCTCGTGCATATCTCACAACACTACCTTCAATTGTTGAATCAATTTGGTATCCAGATTCAGGGACAAGTCATCATCACGTTATCCCTAATCCTAAAAATCTCTTGAAAAATTCACAAAGTCTTCCTGATCCAAATCAATTATTTGTCGGCAATAGTGCAGGTATCTCTATCTCTAGTACTGGTTCTTCTATTTTTATTGCTCAAACTAATAATTTTGCTTATCGATTACAAAATCTTTTATATGAGCCTAATATAACTCAAAATCTAATGAGCATTTCTAAGTTTGCAAAAGACAATAAGGTCTTCTTTGAATTTTAGCCTAAGAAATGTTTTGTTCATGATCAAATTTTTTGCCAATTCCTTCTCAAGGCATCACTAGAGGGAGAATTTATTCCTTTGATAATCTTGTTATTCCTAAAAATGCTTATTGTTTGAAGAATCACACTAATTGTTTGTGTTACTCTCTGAAACATTTACCATGCAATAATATATATTCTAATATGTCTGATTCTATAATTTTCAATTCATATGATGTACTAACTTCCAAAATAGACAAATGTAATACTTTTACTAATTTTAATAAGGGGTAAGTATTGTTTTGATCCCTAACGTTTAGGGTCAAAATCAAAATCGTCCCTTACGTAGTTTTCAATTTAAAATCCTTAATGTTTTATTTCCTGTTAAAATCGTCCTTTCTAATATTTTTTCTTAAAATGACGAAGCTACCCTTTTCAGCCTTTCTGTTTCGCACAAAATACTTCATGTCTTCATTTGTATGTAAACCCTTAACATTAACCACAACGTTTCATACACCAATGTGATTGCTTCATGCCCGAACTCAAAATTGGAAATGACGGAAGCTGTTCTTGGAGAGAAAAGAGCAGGTGAGTTTGGGTTACTTGAGGGAAAGGACTTGAACAACCGGTGAGGCAGCATTTGGAGGGTTGGCATAGGTATGATTTCTCCCTTTTCATTGACTATGGTAGTTCTCCTCGTAGTAGTCAGTTTTGGGTTAGAAGGTTTAGGTTTTGGTTGTTTGTGGATGATTGAATGGAGGCCAAAGGTGTGTGTAGTAAGACTAGGGATTAATATCACCGTGAAATAGGGATGTCTGTATGTCTGTGTGTGTTTTCTTATTGTTGCAATATGATAATCTGTCTTGATTACTCATAAGGTGTTGGAGAAGACAATGTGATATTTTAAACTGAAAGTCTACCATGGAGGATGGTTTACTTATCAAAATGGGCCATTACAATATGTGGGAGGAGAAACAACAGTTATAGAAGATATTGGTTGTAATTGGTGGTCAGTATTTGAAGCCTATGCAGAGCTAAAGCAGTTTGGTTATGTTCAGGAGAATATCTTAGCGTTGTGGTTCAAGGATCCTATAGATGAAGACATGGAGGAAAATTTGAAGTTATTTAAAGGTAATGCAGATTCGATTGCCATAGCTGAATTAAGAGAGTATTGACGATCGGATTTTCTATCGGTAAAGAGTTCACAAGTAAGTTCGCGTTGTAAGTATAGTTTCTAAACCAACAGAGAATCCTTTCGTGCAAAAGTTTTGGTTGTCACAAGTAACAAACCCAGTAAAATTTATAAACCGAAGTATTCAAACCTCGGGTCGTCTTCTCAAGGAATTACAGGGAGGTGTATTTTACTATTGGTTATGGAAAACAATATTTTTGGGTTTTTTTTAAAGGTTTGAACAGGAGAAATAAATTACAGGAATTAATAAATCACTAGCTAAGAAAACTCTTGGCAAGGTATGAAAATTAGAAGTCCTATCCTAGTTATCCTTATCAATTGTGATGAGAATTGCTCGTTGCTCCCACTTAGTCAACCTCTAACTATGAAGGTAAGTCAAGTGGATAAATCAATATGAATCCTCAAGTCCTAGTCAATTTCCAAAGAAATACTAGAGTTTGTGGAATTCAAGTCAATTAGCAACTTCCAATTATCAACCAACAAAAGAGTTTGATAACTCAAGAGTCTCTAATTACTCAACCAAGGCCAATAATATAGAAAGCTAAATAAAAACCATATATCTGAAATACCTCAAATTGAATTAATAAAGATATCAAATGTAACATGGAAAAGTTCATAAGCCAATTTGGCAATATAAGTCATTAATAAGTAAAAGCATCATAATATCTAAAAGTAGAAGAGAAATCAAAATAAAGGAATATTGAACCTGGTATGAAGAAACAATCCTAATGACGAAAAGAAATCCTAAATCCTAAAACCTAAGAGAGAGGAGTGAGCCCCTCTCTCTAGAAAAACTACATCTAAAACTAAAATTGTGAATGTTGTCAGCTTCTTTTTTGAATGGATGCATTTCCCCACTTTAAAGCCTCTAATATGTGTTTTCTAGGCCGAGAACTGGGCCAAAAACAGCCCAAATATTACTCCCAGTGATTTCTGGTTCGTACAGGTCGCTGCAAAGTCACGCGGAAGCGTCATCCACGCGTTCGCGCGGATTGGGTTTTTGCCAGGTCATGCGTCCGCGTGATCCACACGTTTGCATCACCTGGCTTCAAGGCGGCTATGGCAGATTATATCTCGTTGTGAAGCCCCGGACGTTAGCTTTCCAACGCAGCTGGAACTGCGTCATTTGGACCTCTGTAGCTCAAGTTATGGTCGATTTAGTATCAGGAGGTCAGACTGGACAGCTTTAGTAGTTTCTTTAGTTTCTTGTATTCCTTCCACTTTTGCATGCTTCCTTTCCATCCTCTAAGCCATTCCTACCATGTAATCCCTAAAATCACTTAACGCACATATCACGGCATCTAATGGTAATAAGAGAGGATTAATATTAGCAAATATAAGGCCAATGAAGCATATTTTCAATCATAGCACAAAATCAGGAAGGAGAATGTAAAGCCATGCATTTTGTATGAACAAGTGTATGAAAGATTGATAAAATCCACTCAATTGAGCACAAGATAAACCATAAAATAGCAGTTTATCAAGTATGTAGAGTTGGTTATTGTGCACAAGGTTGAGGAGGACGACATGTTTCCAGCTGCTGGCTACATTGATGTTGGGGAGGATCATGGGATGGTTGATAAAGGTGAGGGACAAGAGCTGGTTGCGTATGATGGAGAATAGGCGGGGCAAAACCAATCTGAACCAGGTGTTGATGATACTGTGGCAGAGACTAGGGACAGTGATACTGATGATAATCAAGAAGCTGAGCTTGGTAATTCTGGTGATAGTGATAGTCTCGATTCAGAGTATAAACCATATGAAGAGGAGGATGACAGTACAGATGATTTGTACTTTATTGATAGTGAAGATGAGATTGATTTTGATGTAAATGGTTTTGAAGATGTGAATGTGATGATTGATAGAAGTAGGGCTGTGAAGAAGAAGGGTATGGCAACTGAGAACTTTGAAAATGATGAGAGAACAAACAGTGATGACTTAGACTTGGATCATGAGGTTGGAGTTGAGGGATCAAGTTCATACCATGAGGGGGTGAGGTATCCAGTGCACAAGGCACAAAATGACATGAAGCAATATAAGTGGGAAGTTGGGACACTATATGCATCTCGCGAGAAATTTAAGGACACTATGATGAATATGCTGTGCAAACCACCAGGGAAATTACATTTAGGAAGTGTGATATGAAAAGGGTTAGGGAAGTTTGTTCTTATGAGTGTCCTTTTTAGCTGTATGCTGCAAAAATAGGAGAAGATGATACTTGGCAGCTTCGCAGCATGAATTTGACTCACACATGTACACAAGAATGCATGGTGGGGATTTTACACTCAAAATGGCTTGGAAAGGTATTTAAGAAGAAGGTTGAATCGAATCTCAAGGTGAAGATAAAGGAGTTGGTTTTCAAGGCTCAAAAAATGTGGAACTTAACTGTCACTAAATCAATGGCAACGAGGACTAAGCAGATTGCATTGGATGAAATTCAAAGAACTTTTCGAAAGTAATATAAGAGGATTTATGACTCTGGGCATGAGCTGTTGAGGGCAAATCTAGGCTCTTTGTTCATATACAAGTGCAAAAGTCTCCTGATTTTGATAATGAAGCTCAATCATCATCCATGACAAATTATTGCATCTTTCAGAGGATCTACATGTGCTTGGAAGAATACAAGTAGAGTTTCCAGCATTGCAGGTCCTTCATTGGTCTAAATGGATGCTTTTTGAAGACACCTCAAGGTGGGCAATTGCTCACTATAATAGGTTGAGGCCCGAATGACCAAATGCTACCCATTGCATATGCGATTGTAGAGGCTGAGACCAAGGACTCATGGACTTGGTTCTTGAATCATCTTGCATCTGACATTGGGATTGAGAAGATGGAAAGATCTACATTCATGTCTGACTAACAGAAAGTTAGTATACTTCATCATATTTTACTTATGCACATTTACATTTTGTATTACTTCATATGAAGTATCACTAACTATATGCTCATTAATATCATGAATATAGGGTTTGTTGCCAGCATATGAGAATGTTATACTAGGAGTAAATAACCGATTCTGTGTGAGACAGTTATACGGCAACTTCAGGAAAAGGTTTCTAGGGTTACATTTCAAGCAAATGATGTGGAAGTGTGCTAAGGTGACTCACTGGAAAGATTGGGAGAGGTACATGGCCGAACTAAAAACTGTGAATCAGGAAGCTTTTAGGTACCTAATTGCTATTCTCCCTAGGTATTGTTCTAGATCTAGGTTCATATTTAATTCTAAAGTAGATACACTGGTTAATAACATGTACGAGAGCTTTAATTCTGCCATAGTTGATGCTAGAGAGAAGCTGATAGTTACGATGTTAGAGGAGATCAAGGTTAAACTAATGACTAGGTGGGCAGAAAATAGGAAACTAGCTCAGAACTATCCAGGGACAATCCTACCTAGGATTAGAATGAAGTTGGAGAGAAGGTCTAGATCAATTGGGGAGTGGCGGCCATATTGGTCTGCAGCTCAGAAATATGAGGTTGTTAATGGATTAGAAAAGTTTGGTGTGGACATAGGCACCCATGAGTGTTCATGTAGAAGGTGGCAGATGAGTGGCATACCTTGTGTGCATGCTATCAGTTGCATCAATTTCAAGGGGCTTGACTTGGAACCATTTGTGGTCAACTGTTATAAGAAAGAAACATAATTGAAGTGCTACGAGTCAGTCATACACCCTTTAAACGGACATGATCTCTGGGAGAGAATAGCACATTGTGATGTTATGCCACCACCATATAGAAGGCCTACTCACAGGCCAGTGAAAAAGAGAAAAGCAGCTGCTGGGGACGAAGAGCAGAGTAGCCGTACTCACTTTTCAAGGACGGGGGACAAACAAAGGTGCTCAATATGTGATTCAGTTGGACACAACAAAAGCAAATGCCCTAAACCTATTGAGGATGAGGTATGATTTTAATTTTTCTTACTACTTTTTTAAGGTTTGCCATATGACTAATATTGTTGTGTTTGATTGCAATTGTCTATTAGGACCAACATTCAAAGAAGCTTAGCAAAGAGAAAAAGAAGAAGTCAAGCACTAATTCACACCTTCTAGCTGCCAAGGGAAGAAGCAAGACTGCATCTTCACAGCCCACTCTAAACTGGGTCTCAAGAGGAAAACTGCTTCAGCAACATAGCCACCATCTTCAACCCAGTCCAACTCTACAACACAGCCAAAAAGGCCTAGAGGCAGGCTCAAAAAAACCACTAAGCCTAACTGTTCAGCCCAACATGATCAACAGCCCAAGAAGCACACTAGCCCAATAAGTTCAGCACCTTCTTCATCCTCAGCATAGCCAAACATCATAACCATTCCAGCCTCTCAGCCAACCCTTGCCACATTTTCAAGCCAACCAGTTAGACACTTCTCTATCAGGAATTATGGAGCACCTCATGTTTCTCCCAAGAAACTGAGGTTAATGGCAAAGTTGCCTCCAAAAAAATGGGGATTGCTTTAGAAAATTTAAAAAATTAGGAGCGTATTTTGATATTTATATACAATGCATCTAGGTTTATTTTGAGTTAAGTTTGTCTTAAGATTCTAGTAATGTCAATGTGGACTCTGTTAGCTACTTTTGGTTGGTCATATTTTGCTTATGAGCTACTCAATGTTGTACTGAATTATTGGCTTGGAGCAGCCAACCCTTTTGGGATGAATTCTGGGCATGAGACACTATGTTTATTATGTATGTTATTCTGATGTTTACCATGTGCCTGTTACTTAGTTTGTTGTTTATGACATTGTTATGGAATTGTTTAGTAATGGAACCCATCTATTTGCCAAACTGAAATTCTACTCTCATTTCAGAAACCAACCATTCTTACATAACTGTCATTTATACATGTTGAAACATATTCAACAGAACAGATTCAGGAAACCCACCTAAATAATCAACCCTACCCCAATTTACCTACAACAACAACAACAGCATACTCCTACACACTTTTCATACAAGGTTCAATGGAATTACACACAGTTGCCTTGTTTTTGAAAAATTATGCAACAGCAAATACAAAAATTCAACCCACCCAAAAAATCCTAACACATCAACAACCTTCAGCTTCCATTCTGCCACTATTGTTCTTGATTTCGGCGAGGAAACCTTCCTCCTTATCCTTGCAATTTCAGACTGTTCCACTTCTGTCTTTGTATCTACCCAACAAAAGAAGTTGCAACCTTGTTGCACCTACACAAACCCATCGTGTTCACTCTTCATTCCATTGCCCAAACGACTCAATTGAAAAGAAAAGAAAACAACAAACCTTAAAATAAACACAGCCCTAGAATCTGCGACCAGGATTCTCCCTTGTCCCTAAGGTTTGCAACACCAGCCTCTCACCATGAGAGCAAAGTAGCAGTCTACAATGAGAGGAATATCTACTTCGAGATGAGGTTGAGCTATGGGCAGCCATGGCGTTGTCCCTCCAAGAGGTCGATTGTGTAAGAAAATGGATTCTCATATTATTCTGTTTATTCATTGTGTAAGAAGAATTTCAATTCTGTTTATTCATTGTGTAAGAAAATGGATTCTCATATTATTTCAAATTTAACTTTTTGCATTAACAATGATCATAATTCTTATCACAATAAGAATGTAGTCCCTATTACTAGATTAGCTTTAACTGCTAACTCAGACACGCACAATAATATAGATTTATGGCATAAACGTCTTGGGCACATAGCTTTGCCAAATATGATGCGTGTTTTAAAAGATTATGGGTGTGTGTGTGTGTCTAGAGCATCCTCTTTTAAACATGTGTGTGAATTTTGTTCTTTAGCTAAAATGCATGTCCTGTTATTTTCTAACTCTATTAACACAAAATCTGCCTCTTGAACTTGTCTTTGTTGATATATGCGGAGCAGCCCCAGTGGTGTTGGTGCACAAAATTGTGATCATCAATGGCGCCATCAACATGGTACGCTCATTGCAATCTCAACTCTTTATCACAACTTCGCACAACTAACCAGCAAGTGTACTGGGTCGTCCAAGTAATAAACCTTACGCGAGTAAGGGTCGATCCCACAGAGATTGTTGGTATGAAGCAAGCTATGGTCACCTTGTAAATCTTAGTCAGGCAGACTCAAATAGGTATAGATGAAATATGAATAAAAGATAAAGATAGAGATACTTATGCAATTCATTGGTAAGAACTTCAGATAAGCGAGTGGAGATGCTTTGTCCCTTCCGTCTCTCTGCTTTCCTACTGTCTTCATCCAATCCTTCTTACTCCTTTCCATGGCAAGCTTATGCAAGGGTTTCACCGTTGTCAGTGGCTACCTCCCATCCTCTCAGTGGAAATGTTCAACGCACCCTGTCACGGCACAGCTAGGGATGTCAATGGGGCGGGGCGGGGGCGGGGGATGCTTCTCTACTCCCCGTCCCCGCCCCCAGAATTAATCCCCGTCCCCGCCCCATTCCCCGTCATGGGGGGATAATTGTCCCCATCCCCGTTCCCCGCATTCCCCGCGTTCCCCGCGGGGCCCCATTCCCCATCTCCCTATGTTTAACATTCATATGAAAATTATAGTAAAAAATATCAAAAAAACAAAAAAACAAACTAAAAAATATTATTACAAACACACAAACGTATCTTATCTAAGATTATAAGTCTAGAAATACAACATAGCAAATCATAGTCCATAAAATAAAATCTTAAAATGCAACTTCCATTATAAAGAAAGCAATAAAACAAAATCTTTAACATCAAATATTCTTTCATTGTCGGCATAAAACTTCCAACAAACATCTCCATGTTCTCTGTTAAAACAATAGAGACAAATATGTTAACATACAGTGACGAGAATGGAAGCAAACACACAGATGCAGAAGTGGAGAGGAGAAGGACGCCGTGCCTGAGGAGAGAGAACGACGCGGTGAAGCTGCTAGGGTGATGGCGCAAGAGTGGCCGGTGGCTAGCTGTGAGGGTTTTGAAGTTTGAACAAAGTAGAGAGTGAGTGAGTGACTGGAGTCTGGAGAGTTGGGGTTTGGATGGGAATAGAGAGTTAGAGAGGACGCAGCAACAAAGGTGAGAAGGGAATATAGGGTTAAGGTTTTTTAATGGGTGAAATTACTAAAATACCCCCTATGTTAGAAATAAAGTAAGAGTATTTAAGTAAGTTTAACAATTCGGGGAATTATCGGGGATGGGGCGGGGATCCCCGCTCGGGTCCCCGCGCCTGTCTCGGGGGAATTTTGCTCCCCATCCCCATCCCCACGGGGAAAATTCCCCACCATCGGGGCCCCATTTGGGGCGGTCCCCGCGGGGATCCCCGCCTGCTGGGGATTTTTGACACCCCTAGGCACAGCTATCCAGCTGTCGGTTCTCGATCATGTCGGAATAGAATCCAGTGATTCTTTTGCGTCTATCACTAACGCCCCACAATCGCGAGTTTGAAGCACATCACAGTCATTCAATCATTGAATCCTACTCAGAATACCACAGACAAGGTTAGACCTTCCGGATTCTCTTGAATGCCGCCATCAGTTCTAGCCTATACCACGAAGACTCTGATCTCACAGAATGGCTGGCTCGGTTGTCAGGCGAGCGCTCGGTTGTCAGGCGATCAACCATGCGTCGTGTATCAGGAATCCAAGAGATATTCACTCAATCTAAGGTAGAACGGAGGTGGTTGTCAGTCACACGTTCATAGGTGAGAATGATGATGAGTGTCACGGATCATCACATTCATCAAGTTGAAGAACAAGTGATATCTTGGAGCAAGAACAAGCTGAATTGAATAGAAGAACAATAGTAATTGCATTAATACTCGAGGTACAGCAGAGCTCCACACCTTAATCTATGGTGTGTAGAAACTCCACCGTTGAAAATACATAAGAACAAGAGTGATCATTGGCTTCGGTCCCAAAGAGGGAATCAGAAGAACCAAGATCTGATCTAAGAACTAGATGTCCAAAGATGAAAATACAATAGTAAAAGGTCCTATTTATAGGGAACTAGTAGCTTAAGAATTACAAAGATGAGTAAAAGACATAAAAATCCACTTCCGGGCCCACTTGGTGTGTGCTTGGGCTGAGCATTGAAGCATTTTTGTGTAGAGACTCTTCTTGGAGTTAAACGCCAGCTTTTGTGCCAGTTTGGGCGTTTAACTCCCACTTTGGTGCCAGTCCCGGCGTTTAACGCTGGGAATTCTGAGGGTGACTTTGAACGCCGGTTTGGGCCATCAAATCTTGGACAAAGTATGGACTATCATATATTGCTGGAAAGCCCAGGATGTCTACTTTCCAACGCCGTTGAGAGCGCGCCAATTGGGCTTCTGTAGCCCCAGAAAATCCACTTCGAGTGCAGGGAGGTCAGAATCCAACAGCATCTGCAGTCCTTTTCAGTCTCTGAATCAGATTTTTGCTCAGGTCCCTCAATTTCAGCCAGAAAATACCTGAAATCACAGAAAAATACACAAACTTATAGTAAAGTCCAGAAAAGTGAATTTTAATTAAAAACTAATAAAAATATACTAAAAACTAACTAAATCCTACTGAAAATATACTAAAAACAATGCCAAAAAGCGTATAAATTATCCGCTCATCACAACACCAAACTTAAATTGTTGCTTGTCCTCAAGCAACTGAAAATCAAATAAGATAAAAAGAAGAGAATATACTATAGACTCCAAATTATCAATGAAACTTAGCTCCAAATTAGATGAGCGGGACTAGTAGCTTTTTGCCTCCGAACAGTTTTGGCATCTCACTTTATCCTTTGAAATTCAGAATGATTGGCTTCTTTAGGAACTCAGAATCCAGATAGTGTTATTGATTCTCCTAGTTAAGTATGATGATTCTTGAACACAGCTACTTATTGAGTCTTGGCCGTGGCCCAAAGCACTCTGTCTTCCAGTATTACCACCGGATACATACATACCACAGACACATAATTGGGTGAACCTTTTCAGATTGTGACTCAGCTTTGCTAGAGTCCCCAATTAGAGGTGTCCAGGGTTCTTAAGCACACTCTTTTTGCCTTGGATCACAACTTTATTTCTTTCTTTTTCTTTCTTTTTCTCTTTCTCCTTTTTTTCGTTTTTTTTTCGCTTCCTCTTTTTTTTTGTATTCACTGCTTTTTCTTGCTTCAAGAATCATTTTTATGATTTTTCAGATTCTCAGTAACATGTCTCCTTTTTCATCATTCTTTCAAGAGCCAACAATTTTAACATTCATGAACAACAAATTCAAAAGACATATGCATTGTTCAAGCATATATTCAGAAAACAAAAAGTATTGTCACCACATTAAACTAATTAAGCTAGTTTTAAAGATGAATTCGAAATCCTGTACTTCTTGTTCTTTTGTAATAAAAATAGTTTTCATTTAAGAAAGGTGATGGATTCATAGGACATTCATAACTTTAAGGCATAGACACTAAGACACTAATGATCATAAGACACAAACATGGACAAACATAAGCATAAATTTTCGAAAAAACAGAAAAATAAAGAACAAGGAGATTAAAGAACGGGTCCACCTTAGTGATGGCGGCTTGTTCTTTCTCTTGAAGGTCTTATGGAGTGCTTGAGCTCCTCAATATCTCTTCCTTGCCTTTGTTGCTCCTCTCTCATGATTCTTTGATCTTCTCTAATTTCATGGAGGAGGATGGAATGTTCTTGGTGTTCCACCCTTAGTTGTCCCATGTTGTAACTCAATTCTCCTAGGGAGGTGTTGATTTGCTCCCAATAGTTTTGTGGAGAAAAGTGCATCCCTTGAGGTATCTCAAGGATTTCATGATGAGTGTGGTCTCTTATTTGCTCCATCCTTTTCTTAGTGATGGGCTTGTCCTCATCAATGAGGATGTCTCCTTCTATGTCAACTCCTACTGAATAACAGAGGTGACAAATGAGATGAGGAAAGGCTAACTGATGAGCGGATAATTTATACGCTTTTTGGCATTGTTTTTAGGTAGTTTTTAGTAAGTTCAAACTACTTTTAGGGATGTTTTCACTAGTTTTTATGTTAAATTCACATTTCTGGACTTTACTATGAGTTTGTGTGTTTTTCTGTGATTTCAGGTAATTTCTGGCTGAAATTGAGGGACTTGAGCAAAACTCTGAAAAAGGTTGACAAAAAGGACTGCTGATGCTGTTGGAATCTGACCTCCCTGCACTCAAAATGGATTTTCTGGAGCTACAGAACTTCAAATGGCGCGCTCTCAACGGCGTTGGAAAGTAGACATCCAGAGCTTTCCAGCAATATATAATAGTCCATACTTCATTCGGAAATTGACGACGTAACTTGGCGTTGAACGCCAAGTACATGCTGCTGTCTGGAGTTAAACGCCAGAAAAACGTCATGATCCGGAGTTGAACGCCCAAAACATGTCATAACTCGGAGTTCAACTCCAAGAGAAGCCTCAGCTCGTGGATTGATCAAGCTCAGCCCAAACATACACCAAGTGGGCCCCGGAAGTGGATTTATGCATCAATTATTTACTCATGTAAACCCTAGGAGCTAGTTTATTATAAATAGAACATTTAACTAATGTATTAGAGATATCTCTGGACGCCTAGTCCTTAGACCATGGGGGCTGGCCATTCGGCCATGCCTGGACCTTTTACTTATGTATTTTCAACGGTGGAGTTTCTGCACACCATAGATTAAGGGTGTGGAGCTCTGCTGTACCTCAAGTATTAATGCAATTCTATTTTCTTTTATTCAAATTCTATCTTATTCTTATTCCAAGATATTCATTCGCACCCAAGAACATGATGAATGTGATGATTATGTGACGCTCATTATCATTCTCACTTATGAACGCGCGTGATTGACAACCACCTCCGTTCTACATGCAACCGAGCTTGAATGTGTATCTCTTAGATTCCCCAACAGAATCTTCGTGGTATAAGCTAGATAGATGGCGGCATTTATGAGGATCCGGAAAGTCTCACCTTGTCTGTGGTATTCCGAGTAGGATCCTGGGAATCCGGAAAGTCTAACCTTGTCTGTGGTATTCCGAGTAGGATTCCGGTAATGAATGACTGTGACGTGCTTCAGACTCGCAAGTGCTGGGCGTTAGTGACAGACGCAAAAGAATCAAGGGATTCTATTCCAGTAGGAGCGGGAACCAACCAGTGATTAGCCGTGCTGTGACAGAGCGCGTGAGCGTAGTTTTCACTGCGAGGATGGGATGTAGCCTTCGGCCAGTGTGATGCCTCCAGACGATTAGCCATGCGAGTGACAGCCGCAGAGGATCATTTTCCCGAGAGGATTCAAAGTAGCCATCGTCGAACGGTGAACCCCTATACACAGCTTGCCATGGAAAGGAGTAAGAAGGATTGAGTTGAAGCAGTAGGAAAGTAGGCGTTCTTGAGCCATACAGTATCTCCATTCGCTTATCTGAAATTCCCACCAATGAATCTGCATAAGTATTCTATCCCTTTTATTATTTCTTCTATTTTCTTATTTCTATTTTCGAAACCATAAACCAATTTAATCTGCCTAACTGAGATTTACAAGGTGACCATAGCTTGCTTTATACCAGCAATCTCTGTGGGATCGACCCTTACTCACGTAAGGTTTATTACTTGGACGACCCAGTACACTTGCTGGTTAGTTGAACGGAGTTGTGAATTCAACCAGTGCCATAATAATGATTTCATACAAGTACAAAAGAACATGGATCACAATTTCGTCCACCACTAACCTTGCCAAGGTAGAGGACTTGTCCGCCACCTTATAGAATTCTTGGGCTATAACCTCATGAACTTCTACTTCTTCTCCAATCATGATGCTATGGATCATGATGGCCCGGTCTAGAGTAACTTCGGACCGGTTGCTAGTGGGAATGATTGAGCGTTGGATAAACTCCAACCATCCCCTAGCCACGGGCTTGAGGTCATGCCTTCTCAATTGAACCGGCTTCCCTCTTGAATCTCTCTTCCATTGGGCGCCCTCTTCACAAATGTCAGTGAGGACTTGGTCCAACCTTTGATCAAAGTTGACCCTTCTTGTGTAAGGATACTCATCTCCTTGCATCATGGGCAAGTTGAATGCCAACCTCACATTTTCCGGACTAAAATCTAAGTATTTCCCCCGAACCATTGTAAGCCAATTCTTTGGGTCCGGGTTCACACTTTGATCATGGTTCTTGGTGATCCATGCATTGGCATAGAACTCTTGAACCATTAAGATTCCGACTTGTTGAATAGGGTTGGTAAGAACTTTCCAACCTCTTCTTCGGATCTCATGTCGGATCTCCGGATATTCACTCTTTTTGAGTTTGAAAGGGACCTCAGAGATCACTTTTTTCAAGGCCACAACTTCATAGAAGTGGTCTTGATGCACCCTTGAGATGAATCTCTCCATCTCCCATGACTCGGAGGTGGAAGCTTTTGCCTTCCCTTTCCTCTTTCTAGAGGTTTCTCCGGCCTTGGATGCCATAAATGGTTATGGAAAAATAAAAAGCAATGCTTTTACCACACCAAACTTAAAAGGCTTGCTCGTCCTCGAGCAAAAGAAGAAAGAAGAGAGTAGAAGAAGAAGAAATAGAGGAGAGGGAGATGGCTTTGTGGTTCGGTCAAAAGGGGAAGAAGTAGTGTTTAGGGTGTGTGAAAATGAAAGAGTGAAGAAGGGTTTATATAGGGGTGAGGGGAGGGGTAGGGTTCGGCCATTATGGGTGGGTTTGGGAGGGAAAGTGGTTTGAATTTGAATGGTGAGGTAGGTGGGGTTTTATGAAGGATGGATGTGAGTGGTGTAGAGAAAGATGGAATTTGATAGGTGAAGGGTTTTTGGGGAAGAGGTATTGAGGTGATTGGTGAATGGGTGAAGAAGAAAGAGGGTGGTGGGGTTGGTGGGGATCCTGTGGGGTCCACAGATCCTGAAGTGTCAAGGAAAAGTCATCCCTGCACCAAATGGCATGCAAAAATGCGTTTTGAGCCAATTCTGGCGTTAAACGCCGGGCTGGTGCCCATTTCTGGCGTTTAACGCCAAGTGCTTGCCCTTTTCTGGCGTTTAACGCCAGTCTGGTGCCCCTCTCTGGCGTTAGACGCCCAAAATGGTGCCAGACTGGGCGTTAAACGCCCATCTGCTAGCCTTACTGGCGTTTAAATGCCAGTAGGTTCTTCCTCCAGGGTGTGCTATTTTTCTTCCTGTTTTTCATTCTGTTTTTGCTTTTTCAATTGATTTTGTGACTTCTCACGATCATCAACCTACAGAAAACATAAAATAACAAAGGAAAATAGATAAAATATAACATTGGGTTGCCTCCCAACAAGCGCTTCTTTAATGTCAGTAGCTTGACAGAGGGCTCTCATGGAGCCTCACAGATACTTAGAGCAATGTTGGAACTTCCCAACACCAAACTTAGAAGTTGGTTGTGGCCTCCCAACACCAAACTTAGAGTTTGACTGTGGGGGCTCTGTTTGACTCTGATTTGAGAGAAGTTCTTCATGCTTCCTCTCCATGGTGACAGAGGGATATCCTTGAGCCTCAAACACAAAGGATTCTTCATTCACTTGAATGATCAGTTCACCTCTATCAACATCAATCACAGCCTTAGCTGTGGCTAGGAAGGGTCTGCCAAGGATGATGGATTCATCCATGCACTTCCCAGTCTCTAGGACTATGAAATCAGCAGGGATGTAATTGTCTTCAACCTTTACTAGAACATCCTCTACAAGTCCATAAGCTTGTTTCTTTGAATTGTCTGCCATCTCTAGTGAGATTCTTGCAGCTTGTACCTCAAAGATCTCTAGCTTCTCCATTACAGAGAGAGGCATGAGGTTTACACTTGACCCTAAGTCACACAGAGCTTTCTTGAAGGTCATGGTGCCTATGGTACAAGGTATTGAAAACTTCCCAGGATCTTGTCTCTTTTGAGGTAATTTCTGCCTAGACAAGTCATCCAGTTCTTTGGTGAGCAAAGGAGGTTCATTCTCCCAAGTCTCATTACCAAATAACTTATCATTTAGCTTCATGATTGCTCCAAGGTATTTAGCAACTTGCTCTTCAGTGACATACTCATCCTCTTCAGAGGAAGAATACTCATCAGAGCTCATGAATGGCAGAAGTAAGTCCAATGGAATCTCTATGGTCTCATTTTGAGCCTCAGATTCCCATGGTTCCTCATTAGGGAACTCATTGGAGGCCAGTGCACGCCCATTGAGGTCTTCTTCAGTGGCGTTCACTGCCTCTTCATCCTCTTCAAGTTCGGCCATGTTGATGGCCTTGCACTCTCCTTTTGGATTTTCTTCTGTATTGCTTGGAAAAGTACTAGGAGGGAGTTCAGTAACTTTCTTGCTCAGCTGTCCCACTTGTGCCTCCAAGTTTCTAATGGAGGACCTTGTTTCAGTAATGAAACTTTGAGTGGTTTTGATCAGATCAGAGACCATGGTTGCTAAGTCAGAGTGGCTCTGCTTAGAACTCTCTGTCTGTTGCTGAGGAGATGAAGGAAAAGGCTTGCTATTGCTAAACCTGTTTCTTCCACCATTACTATTGTTGAAACCTTGTTGAGGTCTCTGTTGATCCTTCCATGAGAAATTTGGATGATTTCTCCATGAAGAATTATAGGTGTTTCCATAGGGTTCTCCTAGGTAATTCACCTCTTCCATTGAAGGGTTCTCAGGATCATAAGCTTCTTCTTCAGATGAAGCATCCTTAGTACTGCTTGGTGCATTTTGCATTTCAGACAGACTTTGAGAAATCAAATTGACTTGCTGAGTCAATATTTTGTTCTGAGCCAATATGGCATTCAGAGTATCAATCTCAAGAACTCCTTTCTTCTGATTTGTCCCATTGTTCACAGGATTCCTTTCAGAAGTGTACATGAATTGGTTATTTGCAACCATTTCAATTAGTTCTTGAGCTTCTGTAGGCGTCTTCTTCAGATGAAGAGATCCTCCAGCAGAGCTATCCAAAGACATCTTGGACAGTTCAGACAGACCATCATAGAAAATACCTATGATGCTCCATTCAGAAAGCATGTCAGAGGGACATTTTCTGATCAATTGTTTGTATCTTTCCCAAGCTTCATAGAGGGATTCTCCTTCCTTCTGTCTGAAGGTTTGGACTTCCACTCTAAGCTTACTCAATTTTTGAGGTGGAAAGAACTTTGCCAAGAAGGCATTGACTAGCTTTTCCCAAGAGTTCAGGCTTTCTTTAGGTTGTGAATCCAACCATATTCTAGCTCTGTCTCTTACAGCAAAAGAGAATAGCATAAGTCTGTAGACCTCAGGGTCAACCCCATTAGTCTTGACAGTGTCACAGATTTGCAAGAATTCAGCTAAGAACTAATGAGGATCTTCTAGTGGAAGTCCATGGAACTTGCAATTCTGTTGCATTAGAGAAACTAATTGAGGCTTAAGCTCAAAGTTGTTTGCTCCAATGGCAGGGATAGAGATGCTTCTCCCATAGAAGTCGGGAGTAGGTGCAGTATAGTCACCTAGCACCTTCCTTGCATTGTTGGCATTGTTGTTGTTTTCGGCTGCCATGGGTTCTTCTTCTTTGAAGGTTTCTGTCAGGTCCTCTATAGAGAGTTGTGCCTTAGCTCCTCTTAGCTTTCGCTTCAAGGTCCTTTCAGGTTCAGGGTCAGCTTCAACAAGAATGCCTTTGTCTTTGTTCCTGCTCATATGAAAGAGAAGAGAATAAGAAAATATGGAATCCTCTATGTCACAGTATAGAGATTCCTTGAGGTGTCAGAGGAAAAGAAAAATAGAAGGAAGTGGGAGAAGAATTCGAACTTAGTGAGATAGAGTTCGAATTGTGCATTGAGGAGGAGTGGTACTCCATAAATAGAAGGATGTGAGAAGAGGGAAAGGAATTTCGAAAATTAAATTAAAAAGATTTTAAAAACATTTTGAAAAACTTTAATTGATTTTCGAAAACCAAGAGTGGGAAAGAAATCAAGTAATTTTTGAAAAAGATTTTGAAATTAGAATTTAAAAAGATATGATTGAAAACTATTTTGAAAAAGATGTGATTAAAAAGATATGTTTGAAAAATTATGGTTTTAAAAAGATATGATTGAAAATATATGATTTGAAAACAATTTTAAAAAGATTTGATTTTAAAAATTAATGTCTTGGCTAACAAGAAAAGATATGATTCAAACATTAAACCTTTCTCAACAGAAAAGGCAACATACTTGAAATGTTGAATCAAATCATTAATTGTTAGCAAGTATCTTTGAAAAGGGAAAGAAATTGATTTTGAAAAAGATTTGATTGAAAAAAAAATTTGATTTTGAAAAATTTTAAAAACTTGGAAAAAATTGATTTGAAAACAAAATCTTCCCTCTTGTGCCATCCTGGCGTTAAACGCCCAGAATGGTGCACATTCTGGCGTTTAACGCCCAATGCACTACCTTTTTGGGCGTTAAACGCCCAACCAGGCACCCTGGCTGACGTTTAAACGCCAGTCTGCCTTCTTCACTGGGCGTTTTGAACGCCCAGCTTTTTCTGTATAATTCCTCTGCTGCATGTACTGAATCTTCAGTTCTCTGTATTATTGACTTGAAAATAGAACCAAGATCAAATAAACAATGCATGCAAGACACCAAACTTAAAATAAGACACTAGACTCAAACAAGAAACATAAAATATTTTTGGTTTTTTTGTGTTTTTGTAATTTTTTGGATTTTTTTCGAAATTTAAGTGGAAAAGAAAATAAAGATATCAAAGTTCTTAATGAAAATTCCAGGAATCATGCAATGTTAGTCTAAAGCTTCAGTCTAAAGGAATTAGACATGAATAGCCAAGCTTCAGCAGGACATTGCATTCAAGAGCTAAATTGATGATAATCAATCAGCTTTGGTGATGATAAGAACATCACCTTGAAACACTAGAATTCATTCTTAAGAACTCTGAAAAATACCTAATCTAAGCAACAAGATGAACCGTCAGTTGTCCATACTCGAAACAATCCCCGGCAACGGCGCCAAAAACTTGGTGCACGAAATTGTGATCATCAATGGCGCCATCAACATGGTACGCTCATTGCAATCTCAACTCTTTATCACAACTTCGCACAACTAACCAGCAAGTGTACTGGGTCGTCCAAGTAATAAACCTTACGCGAGTAAGGGTCGATCCCACGGAGATTGTTGGTATGAAGCAAGCTATGGTCACCTTGTAAATCTTAGTCAGGCAGACTCAAATGGGTATAGATGAAATATGAATAAAAGATAAAGATAGAGATACTTATGCAATTCATTGGTAAGAACTTCAGATAAGCGAATGGAGATGCTTTGTCCCTTCCGTCTCTCTGCTTTCCTACTGTCTTCATCCAATCCTTCTTACTCCTTTCCATGGCAAGCTTATGCAAGGGTTTCACCGTTGTCAGTGGCTACCTCCCATCCTCTCAGTGGAAATGTTCAACGCACCCTGTCACGGCACGGCTATCCAGCTGTTGGTTCTCGATCATGTCGGAATAGAATCCAGTGATTCTTTTGCGTCTGTCACTAACGCCCCACAATCGCGAGTTTGAAGCACATCACAGTCATTCAATCATTGAATCCTACTCAGAATACCACAGACAAGGTTAGACCTTCCGGATTATCTTGAATGCCGCCATTAGTTCTAGCCTATACCACGAAGACTCTGATCTCACAGAATGGCTGGCTCGGTTGTCAGGCAAGCGCTCGGTTGTCAGGCGATCAACCATGCGTCGTGTATCAGGAATCCAAGAGATATTCACTCAATCTAAGGTAGAACGGAGGTGGTTGTCAGTCACACGTTCATAGGTGAGAATGATGATGAGTGTCACGGATCATCACATTCATCAAGTTGAAGAACAAGTGATATCTTGGAACAAGAACAAGCTGAATTGAATAGAAGAACAATAGTAATTGCATTAATACTCGAGGTACAGCAGAGCTCCACACCTTAATCTATGGTGTGTAGAAACTCCACCGTTGAAAATACATAAGAACAAGAGTGATCATTGGCTTCGGTCCCAAAGAGGGAACCAGAAGAACCAAGATCTGATCTAAGAACTAGATGTCCAAAGATGAAAATACAATAGTAAAAGGTCCTATTTATAGGGAACTAGTAGCTTAAGAATTACAAAGATGAGTAAAAGACATAAAAATCCACTTCCGGGCCCACTTGGTGTGTGCTTGGGCTGAGCATTGAAGCATTTTCGTGTAGAGACTCTTCTTGGAGTTAAACGCCAGCTTTTGTGCCAGTTTGGGCGTTTAACTCCCACTTTGGTGCCAGTCCTGGCGTTTAACACTGGGAATTCTGAGGGTGACTTTGAACGCCGGTTTGGGCCATCAAATCTTGGACAAAGTATGGACTATCATATATTGCTGGAAAGCCCAGCATGTCTACTTTCCAACGCCGTTGAGAGCGCGTCAATTGGGCTTCTGTAGCTCCAGAAAATCTACTTCGAGTGCAGGGAGGTCAGAATCCAACAGCATCTGCAGTCCTTTTCAGTCTCTGAATCAGATTTTTGCTCAGGTCCCTCAATTTCAGCCAGAAAATACCTGAAATCACAGAAAAACACACAAACTCATAGTAAAGTCCAGAAAAGTGAATTTTAATTAAAAACTAATAAAAATATACTAAAAACTAACTAAATCCTACTGAAAACATACTAAAAACAATGCCAAAAAGCGTATAAATTATCCGCTCATCAGGTGTAAAGGTCTAGATTTCAATATTACATATCATTTGTTGATCCTTTTAGCTGTTACACTTGTATTTTTTATTGACTAATAAATCTCAAGCTTTTTCAGCATTTAAAACTTACAAATATTTCATGGAAAATCAAACAAATTGCACCATGAAAGCACTTAAATATGATCATAGAATGGAGTTTTTATCACATGCCTTCACTGATTTTTTGGCAAAACACGACATTAAACACAATTTTAGCTGTCCTTATACACACCAACAACATGGATGTGTTGAGAGAAGACATTTTTTAATTCTTGAAACAAGTTTGTCATTACATGCTACAACATCCATCCTTGTGTAGTTTTGGGAGGATGCTTTTAACATTGCTGTATATTTATTCAACAAATTACCCATTTCCATTTTGCATTTCTCATATCCTCTTTAAAGTTTATTTAAAAGGAAACCAAATTATTCTAGGCTAAAATTTTTTGGTTGTCAATGATTTCCTTACCTTAGACTATATTATAAACACAAACTAGAATATAAGATTGAGAAAAATGTCTTTTCTTAGGTTATAATAATGATCATCTTGGTTATAGGTGCATGACTAAAACTAGCAAGATCATTATCTCTAGACATGTGATTTTTAATGAAGATATTTTTTTCACATTATAAACTATTCTCTACCAAGACTGCAACTAATTCTGATAGCAATATATCATTATGTCTCAATAATTTTTTTATTTCTCTCTCTGTGGTTATAGAATAGTATACTGTATCTTAGTTATAACAATCAAACACCATCACTCAAAATATTGCTAATGATGATTCTATTCCATAACCAACTCCTTAACAAATAACCAACTAAAATAATTTACCTCCATACCAAGCTCAATCAAACATTGACACCACAACACAACACAATTCAACTCCAATTAGTGAAATTTACACTACTTACCCTCTTTAACACCAACACCTACTAATATACATCTAATGATAACCAGATCTAAATCTGGCATACACAAACTAAAATTTTTCACTACAAATGCGCCAGATGATCTCTATCATCAAATCCTAAAGAATGTGCCTAAGGCCTTAAGGACACCTTATTGAAAAGATGTAATGAATGCTGAATTTCAGGCCCTGATAAAATGTGGTGCACGAAATTGTGATCACTACTTTTCACAACTCAAATAATCCCTGGTAATGAATCCAACTTGGTGCTCAATACCATGGCATAAACACAACTTCGCACAACTAACCAGCAAGTGCACTGGGTCGTCCAAGTAATAAACCTTACGCGAGTAAGGGTCGATCCCACGGAGATTGTTGGTATGAAGCAAGCTATGGTCACCTTGTAAATCTCAGTCAGGCAGATTCAAATGGTTATGAATGATATATGAATAAAACATAAAGATAGAGATACTTATGTAATTCATTAGTGAGAACTTCAGATAAGCGAATGGAGATGCTTTGTCCCTTCCGTCTCTCTGCTATCCTACTGTCTTCATCCAATCCTTCTTACTCCTTTCCATGGCAAGCTGTATGTTGGGCATCACCGTTGTCAGTGGCTACAATCCCGTCCTCTCAGTGAAAATGTTCAACGCACCCTGTCACGGCACGGCTATTCATCTGTCGGTCCTCAATAAGGTTGGAGTAGAATCCATTGATTCTTTTGCGTCTGTCACTAACGCCCAGCCTTCAGGAGTTTGAAGCTCGTCACAGTCATTCAATCATTGAATCCTACTCAGAATACCACAGACAAGGTTTAGACCTTCCGGATTCTCTTGAATGCCGCCATCAATTCTAGCTTATACCACGAAGATTCCGATTAAAGAATCCAAGAGATAAACATTCAAGCCTTGTTTGCTTGTAGAACGGAGGCGGTTGTCAGGCACTCGTTCATAAGTAAGAATGATGATGAGCGTCACATAATCATCACATTCATCATGTTCTTGGGTACGAATGAATATCTTGGAATAAGAACAAGCTGAATTGAATAGAAGAACAATAGTAATTGCATTAATACTCGAGGTACAGTAGAGCTCCACACCTTAATCTATGGTGTGTAGAAACTCCACCGTTGAAAATACATAAGAACAAGGTCTAGGCATGGCCGTGAGGCCAGCCCCCAAAACATGATCAAAGGATTCAAAGATCTAAAGATGATCAAAGATCCCAAGATGAAAATACAAATAGCAAAAGGTCCTATATATAGAGAACTAGTAGCCTAGGGTTTACAGAAATGAGTAAATGACATAAAAATCCACTTCCGGGCCCACTTGGTGTGTGCTTGGGCTGAGCATTGAAGCATTTTCGTGTAGAGACTTCTCTTGGAGTTAAACGCCAGCTTTTGTGCTAGTTTGGGCGTTTAACTCCCATTCTTGTGCCAGTTCCGGCGTTTAACGCCGGGCATTCTTGAGCTGATTTGGAATGCCGGTTTGGGCCATCAAATCTCGGGCAAAGTATGGACTATTATACATTGCTGGAAATCCCAGGATGTCTACTTTCCAACGCCATTGAGAGCGCGCCAATTGGGCTTCTGTAGACCCAGAAAATCCACTTCGAGTGCAGGGAGGTCAGAATCCAACAGCATCTGCAGTCCATTTCAGTCTCTGAATCAGATTTTTGCTCAGGTCCCTCAATTTCAGCCAGAAAATACCTGAAATCACAGAAAAACACACAAACTCATAGTAAAGTCCAGAAAAGTGAATTTTAACTAAAAACTAATAAAAATATAATAAAAACTAACTAAAACATACTAAAAACATACTAAAAATAATGCCAAAAAGTGTACAAATCATCCGCTCATCAAAATGCCATACATGGCACTTGGTAGATCTACCATCTAATGCAACCATTATTGGTTGTAAATGGGTTTTTGCTATCAAACAAAATAGCAAGAGTGATATAATGAGGTATAAGGCACAGTTGGTTGAAAAAGACTATCATCAAAAAGAGGGTGTGGATTATTGGTGGACGAAATTGTGATCATCATTATATGTTTCTTGGATTTTGAATGAATATACCCTTAGGGCACTGTTTATTTTCTTTATTGGAATTCACAACTCCGTTCAACTAACCAGCAAGTGTACTGGGTCGTCCAAGTAATAAACCTTACGTGAGTAAGGGTCGAATCCACAGAGATTGTTGGTATGAAGCAAGCTATGGTCACCTTGCAAATCTCAGTCAGGCGGATTAAACATGATACTTAATTAGATTCAAATAATAAAATAAAAATAATAAAAGGGATAGAATACTTATGTAGATTCATTAGTAGAGGTATCAGTTAAGTATATGAAGATGCTGTAGAGCACACGCACGCCTGCTCTCCTACTGCTTCTACTCAATCCTTCTTACTCCTTTCCATGGCAAGCTTTGTATAGGGGTTCACCATCAGCTGTGGCTACTTTCATCCTCTCAGGGAAATATCCTATGCGGCTGTCACTCGCACAGCTAACCAGTCTGGAGGCATCACCCATGGCTGATGGCTACATCCCATCCTCGCAGTGAAAGCTAATGCTCACGCACTCTGTCACAGTACGGCTAATCACCGGTTGGTTCCCGCTCCTACTGGAATAGAATCCCTCTTTTGCGTCTGTCACTAACGCCCAGCAGGTTACAAGTTTGAAGCACGTCACAGTCATTCATTACCGGAATCCTACTCGGAATACCACAGACAAGGTGAGACTTTCCGGATTCCCAGGATCCTACTCAGAACACCACAGACAAGGTTGGACTTTCCGGATCCTCATAAATGCCGCCATCTATCTAGCTTATACCACGAAGATTCTGTGGGGAATCTAAGAGATACACTTCAAGCTTGTGTTGCATGTAGAACGGAAGTGGTTGTCAATCACGCGCGTTCATAAGTGAGAATAATATGAAGGTTATCTAACTCATTATATTCACCATGTTTTGGGTACGAATGAATATCTTGGGAATAAGAATAAGATAGAGACCGAATAAAAGAAGATAGAATTGCATTGATACTTGAGGTACAGCAGAGCTCCACACCTTAATCTATGGTGTGCAGAAACTCCACTGTTGAAAATACATAAGTGAAAGAGGTTCAGGCATGGCCGAATGGCCAGCCCCTAAACGTGATCAATGATCCCCTAAGATGAAGAATAAGCAAAACTGAGATCAAAGATCTCTAATACAATAGATAAATGTCCTATATATACTAGACTAGCTACTAGGGTTTACATGAGTAAGTAATTGATGCATAAATCCACTTCCGGGGCCCACTTGGTGTATGTTTGGGCTGAGCTTGATCAATCCACGAGCTGAGGCTTCTCTTGGAGTTGAACTTCGAGTTATGATGTGTTTTGGGCGTTCAACTCCGGATCATGACGTTTTTCTGGCGTTTAACTCCAGACAGCAGCGTGTACTTGGCGTTTAACGCCAAGTTACGTCGTCTTTCTTCGAATAAAGTATGGACTATTATATATTGCTGGAAAGCCCTGGATGTCTACTTTCCAACGCTGTTGAGAGCGCTCCATTTAGATTTCTGTAGCTCCAGAAAATCCATTTCGAGTGCAGGGAGGTCAGAATCCAACAGCATCAGCAGTCCTTTTGTCAGCCTTTATCAGAGTTTTGCTCAAATCCCTCAATTTCAGTCAGAATTTACCTGAAATCACAGAAAAAAACACAAACTCATAGTAAAGTCCAGAAATGTGAAATTAAATAAAACTAAGAAAACATCCCTAAAAGTAGCTTAACTTACTAAAAACTACCTAAAAACAATGCCAAAAAGCGTATAAATTATCCGCTCATCACAACACCAAACTTAAATTGTTGCTTGTCCCAAGCAACTGAAAATCAAATAGGATAAAAAAGAGAGATATACTATAAAGTCCAAAATCAATGATATAATTTAATACATGAGCGGGACTTGTACTTTTTGCTTCTGAACAGTTTTGGCATCTCACTTTTCCTTGAAGTTCAGAGTGATTGGCTTCTCTAGGAACTTAGAATTTCAGATAGTGTATTGACTTTCCTATTAAGCATGTTGATTCTTGAACACAGCTACTATGAGTCTTGGCTGTGACCCTAAGCACTTTGTCTTCCAGTATTACCACCGGATACACAAATGCCACAGACACATAACTGGGTGAACCTTTTCAGATTGTGACTCAGCTTGCTAAAGTCCCCAGTAGTGGTGTCCAAAGCTCTTAAGCACACTCTTTTGCTTTGGATCACGACTTTAACCACTCAGTCTCAAGCTTTTCACTTGGACCTTCATGACACAAGAACATGGTTAGGGACAGCTTGGTTTAGCCGCTTAGGCCTGGATTTTAATTCCTTGGGCCCTCCTATCCATTAATGCTCAAGCCATTGGATCCTCTTCTTAAAATTTTTGCCACTTTTTTTTTTTTGCTGCTTTTTCTTGCTTCAAGAATCAATTTCATGATGTTTTTCAGGTCATCAATAACGTTTTCTCTTGTTCATCATTCTTTCAAGAACAACTTTAACACTCATAAACAACAAGATCAAAGACATATGCACTGTTCAATCATTCTTCAGAAAACAAAAAGCATTGTCACCACATCAATACATTAAAAATCCAAAAATAATTTCGAAAATTATGTACTTCTTGTTCTTTTGAGTTAAACATTTTCTTTTAAGAGAGGTGAAGGACTAATGGATTTTATTCATAGCTTAAGGCATGGTACATACTAATGATCATGAAGTAGAGACACAAAAAAAAAAACATAGATAAACATAACATTAAAAACCGAAACAGAAGAAATAAAGAACAAGGAATGAATCCACCTGAGTGAGGGTGGCGCCTTCTGAATGTCCATGGTGCT